>NC_134696.1:29991497-30291497 GCF_050947455.1 Rhinoderma darwinii | reverse complement strand
GTAGATGGCGTCATACAGCCCCCTCTGTAGATGGCGCCATACAGCCCCTCCTGTAGATATCTACAGAGAGGGCTGTATGGCGTTATCTACAGGGGGACTGTATGGCGATATCTACAGAGGGGGCTGTATGGCGTTATCTACAGGGGGACTGTATGGCGTTATCTACAGAGGTGGCTGTAAAAAAGGCACTATCTACAAGGGGGGGGGGGGTTGTGTGACACCCAGGGGAGGGGGCCCCAGTCAAAGGCTTGCTCTGGGGCCCATTCTTTCCTAGTTATGCCCATGATGGTGACATTACTCCGTTCAGGAGCTCTGCACAGCCAGGTGGGTACATATATATCTGACATGTACCATGTGCCCACAAAATTATCGTCTAATGAATACATTAGGATAAACTGTACTAACTAAATGTTGTGTATAACAGGATAATGAGCGTTATATGCACTGAATACAGACACACTATCCAATAATCTACACATACGAGTGTTAATTCAGAAGATTAAAGGATTCCTGCCAAGTGAGCTCTCAAAGGCTGCAAAAAAAAAATCTAAATAAAATCCAATCTAATGTATGCGCCCATTGATTTATTTATACGCAATGATTTTCCTGGAAAGAAAACATACATAATTAAAAAGTGAAGCACACAAATAATGGGATGTTTAAGTAGTGCTGTAAGTCCCTGATATGATTGACTATATTGATCAGCGAGCATGTCATCCACTTATCCCTGAACAGGCATTGCTTTCCATCAATGAAACATGCCACAATCAATGCGCTTATATAATCCTGATGTGATTAAACTGCAAATGGGATTATTATTTTATCAACATCAAAGTTATTTTTTATTGTGGAGGAATACCGACATAATGGATGTAAATAGGACCTGCAATTACAGTGTGTGACCTGTGATATATTATGTGTTGTAAGGATTCTGCACAGCTGGAGTATAGGTACAGGCAAATCCCAATTTTTTAAACATTAATTTTTACTTAAATTCACTTATTTTGTTCTCCCACAATTCAATGCATTGTAGGAAGCTTCAGTCCTATAGCACTGTTCATCCTGACCTTCCTGGTTCATGAATAGTTTGCTGGAACAACATTAAAGACTGACACTTCACAGGCACTAGATAATAGGGAATGTAACTCTGTATAACAGTGGAGATTTACACAGCAAACCGGGTTACCCCCTCAATCTTCCTCTAACCCCCATACTGAAGGGGATCTAAGATCTAATGTTGTTTTTGGGGAGAGCAGTGGGGCCCCGAGGGCACAAAGGACATAATTCAGGAGGGGATGCCATTTTTATTTTGCTATTGGGCCTCCCTTACCACAACCTACAATAATTTTTAACTCATAACATTATTCCACGATTATTTAAAAAGTTTGAGAATCAGTATTGTGTTAAAGAGAAAATAAACCATGAATTGAATAAAACAGAAAGTCAGGAAAATTGAACAAAAAAAATCTCATCCTGGTCCTCTCCACTTATAGAGGCTCTGTCACCAGATTATAAGTGCCCTATCTCCTACATAATCTGATCGGCGCTGTAATGTAGATAACAGTGGTTTTATTTTGAAAAACAATAATTTTTGCGCAAGTTATGAGCATTTTTAGATTTATTCTAATTAGTTTCGTAATAGACAACTGGGCGTTTTTTACCTTTTTACCAAGTGGGCGTTGTACAGAGGAGTGTATGACGCTGACCAATCAGTGACCAATCAGCGTCATACATTTCTCTCTATTTATGTCCATTTGTACTCAGCACAGCGTAATCACGAGAGATCCTGCTGTGCTGTTACTCACACATTAACTTTACTGAAGTGTCTTGAAAGTGAATAGACATTGCCTCCAGCCAGGAAGCAATGTCTATTCACACTCCCGACACTTCGATAAAGTTTGTGTGGGACTTAATCACAGCATGATCTCGCGAGATCACGCTGTGCTGTGTGAGTAAGTCCCACAGTAACTTTACCGAAGTGTCGGGAGTGTGAATAGACATCGCGTCCTGGCTGGATGCAATGTCTATTCACTCTCGCTATTCATGCTGTGCAGTGAATACAAATAGACATGAATGGAGAGAAGTCTATGACGCTGATTGGTCACTAATTGGTCAGCGTCATACACTTCTCTGTACAACGCCCAGTTGGTCAAAAGGTAAAAATTGCCCAGTTGTCTTTTAAGAAACTCATTAGCATAAATCTAAAATTGCTCATAACTTGCTCAAAAATTATCATTTTTCAAAATAAAAACCACTGCTGTTATCTACATTACAGCGCCGATCAGATTATGTAGGAGATAGGGCATTTATAATCTGGTGACAGAGCCGCTTTAAGATCCAAATGACAAGGTGTTGCTGAGTTTGCCTGGTCTGCATTGCAAACAGAGCAGTTGGGGGTGAGGGGGTTCTGCTGCAAAAAGATGCTTCCCTGTCTGAAACAATGTAGCATAAACCCTTCTTCTTTTCCCAAAAAGATAATTTCATATGCATTAGCACTGGAGGGAGATGGGAAAAGAAGATTATGCTAGTCAGTGCTGCTACTTCTGATCCTTTACTGTCCCTTTAAGGTGGTGGATAAAGGTGTTTTATTGTAAAGGTGTTGAATTTTTGAGTCATAGAAGATAGAGTATGAGCACACCGCGTAAGATAGACAATGGTAAGCTACGATATACTCGTTTTCAGCATGAGGCAGTGACATTATGTAAAATGACAGATTTACTCCAGATATTTGTGAACGTGGAGCTAGAGATAATGAGTTACATTCAGTAACAAGCATTCAGCGCTGTAGTGCAGTGCAAACAGTTTCCTTTATCCTGTTACATCTAGACATTTTGCAATTGGAAAGAAAATGGGTCTGGGAGTTAGTTGTTTCTTAAAATACACAATTTCTCGTTGTGACTCTATTCCTGGAATAAACCAGGAATTTGTTGCTTCTGTCCACACAAGCCTGAGATTGCTACTAGAACGACTAACCTGAATTCTATCTTTTTAAATTAAAACTGCAGTGAAATAAAACTCGGGCAGATTAAATCCCCCATCTGGGCCACTGTAATCTTTAATTAACTATAACATTTTGTGAGTCTTGTGGAGCGCAGAATCAATCATTATACAAAGACAAGCATCTCTCATTTCATGTTTAGTTACACATTTCTTATACAAAATATTAATTAATCGGGAGTCATTTGCGTCCTCCGGGGATATGAATCCAATTCTGAAACAATCAAGGTCTCTCTACATACTCCTCATCATGGCAGGTAGATGTTCTCCCTGGAGTATGACATATAATAGGTCTAAAATGATTTGGGCAGAATATGCGGAGAACAGATAATTCAAGTCCCTTCAAGTGAAGATAATAGTTTGTACGAGGCTTTTTATGGTTTGGAAGTTATGATATGAGAGTGTCAGTGCAAGAAACAACTGAGATGCAATTGAAGTGTAGACTTTCAGGTTTAATTGAAGGGGTAGAACAAAAATATCCTGTGAAACATTTAGGAATTGCCACCATTTTTCTACACAGCCGCCTCATTTCAGGGGCTCAAAAGTAATTAGGCAAATTAACATTACTATATATAAAAAGTGTTTTTTTAATACTTTGAAGAGAATCCTTTGCAGGCAATGACGGCCTGAAGTCTGGAACCCATGGACATCACCACACGCTGGGTTTCCTCCTTTGTGATGCTTTGCCCGGCCTTTACTGCAGCCGTCTTCAGTTGTTGAATGTTTGTGGGTCTTTCTGCCTTAAGTTTTGTCTTAAGCAAGTGAAATGCAGCTCGATCGGGTTGAGATCTGATGATTGACTTGGCCATTGCAGAATATTCCACTACTTTGCCTTAAAAACTCCTGTGTTGCTCTCGCAGTATGTTTTGGGTCATTGTCCATCTGTACTGTGAAGCGACGTCCAACCAACCTGCTGCATTTGGTTGAATCTGAGCAGAAAGTAAATCCCTGAACACATCAGAATTCATCTGGCTGCTTCTGTCTTCAGTCACATCATCAATAAACACTAGTGACCCAGTGCCTTTGGCAGCCATGCATGCCCATGCCATCACCCTGCCCCCACCCTGCCATCACACTGCCCCCACCATGCCATCACACTGCCCCCACCATGCCATCACACTGCCGCCACCATGTTTTACAGAGGATGTGGTGTGCTTTGGATCATGAGCCGTTCCAAGCCTTCTCCATACTTTCTTCCTCCCATCATTCTGGTACAGGTTGATCTTAGTTTCATGCTGTTCCAGAACTTGGCGGCTTCTTTACATGTTGTTTGGTAAAGTCTAATTTCTATTTTTGAGGCTGATTAATGGTTTGCATCTTGTGGTGAACCTTCTATATTTGCTCTCATGAAGTCTTCTCTTTATGGTAGACTTAGATACTGATACACCTACTTCCAGGAGAGTGTTATTCAATTTTTTAGATATTGTGAAGGGGTTTTACTTTACCATGGAAAGGATTCTGCGATCATCCACCACTGTTGTCTTCTGTGGACGTCCAGGCCTTTTGTGGTTCACGAGATCACCAGTGCGCTCTTTTTTTTATTTTTTTCAGTAATGTACCAAACTGTTGAGTTGGCCACTCCTAACATTTGTGCTCTCTCTCTGATGGATTTCATCATTTTTTTCAGGCTAACGATGGTCTGTTTCACTAGCATTTAGAGCTTCTTTGACCTCATGTTGTGGGTTCACAGCAACAGCTTCCAAATGCAAATGCCACACCAGGAATCAACTCCAGACCTTTTACCTGCTTAATTGATGATGGATTAACGAGGGAATAGCCCATGCAGCCCATTAAATAGCTTTTCAGATAATTGTCCAATTACCTTTGGTCCCTTGAAAAAGAGGCAGCTACATATTAAAGAGCTGTAATCCCTAAACCCTTCCTCAAATTAGGATGTGAATACCCTCAAATTAAAGCTGAGAGTCTGCACTTTAAGACCATATGGATTATATAACTTTATATTCAATATGTTTTGGTAAACAGCTAAAATGACAAAACTTGTGTCACTGTCCAAATAATTCTGGACCTAGCAGTATATATATATATATATATATATATATATATAAGAAAATTCAAAGAGAGCAGCGCTATAATAGCAGATGTATGGGTGTAAGCCTCAGGGCCCCGACCTCCAGCCCTTCTCACTAAGGGTATGTTCACACGCACTAATTACGGACGTAATTCGGGCATTTTTACGTCCGAAAATAGCGCCGAAAATAGCGTTGACAAACATCTGCCCATTGAAAGCAATGGGCAGGCGTTTGTCTGTTCACACGAGGCGTATATTTACGCGCCGCTGTCAAATGACGGCGCGTAAATAGACGCCCGCGTCAAAGAAGTGACCTGTCACTTCTTTGGCCGTATCTGGATTCGTTATTCATTGACTCCAATGAATAGCAGCGGCAATTACGTCCGTAATTGACGCGGTGTTCAAGCGCCTGAACATTCCGTTACGGCTGAAATTACGGGGATGTTTTCAGGCGGAAACCTCCCCGTAATTTCAGCCGTTACGGACACTGTCGTGTGAACATACCCTAAGACTTGAACAAAAATAGGCAGCACTCCAACCGTTTTCAAAGTGAAAAAGTGTTTTTTTAGTCACCCATCAGTGTGCGCCGTTTCAGCCCCAAGCATGGGTCTTTCTCAAGCAAAATTACAGTGTGTTCACAAGGTTTAGATAGGGAATATAACATTTATTCATAATTATACCCAAATTGTAAAAGTTGTAAAAAATGTGCCATTTTCATATATATCATAAATCCCATTATAAGCATAAATTAAGTAAAACGTGACTAGTGCTTTAAAGAGAACCTTTCACCTGCCCATACATGTGCAGCTGAGTGCAGCATGTAATATGCGGGTCTGCACAAACCCAGGGGTACTTTAAACATTTTTCTTATCCTCCTCCATTATTTAGATATCCGAGCTGTTATATTTGGCGCCCGATATTTAAATAACCTTCTGAACTCTCAATGGGGCGTGTAATTGGCAAGGGGGTATGTAACATTGATGTGACACTGTCCAATCAGCAACGGACAGTGTCACAGCAAGAGCTGGAGAGAGGAGAGCATGTGCACGCTCAGCTCGAAACTGTGCAAGCATGCGCACGCTCTCACTCTTCAGCTCTCGGCAGACAAAGACCACAAGAGTGTGATTTCTCGTGAGAGATCACAGTCTTGTCATTCTTTGTTGCCGAGAGCTGAGGAGTGAGTCAGAGTGTGTGCGCGCGCGCGGCCCGCCGGCATGCATGCGCGCACAGCACTGATGCCGCTGCTAAATAAATTCCCACCGCCATGTCCGTAGCTAATTGGACAGTCACAGTGATGTTACACGCCCCCTGCTAATTAAACACCCCATTGACAGTTCAGGGGGTTATTTAAATATTGGGCGCCAAATATAACGGCACCGATATCTAAATAACGGAGAAAGATAGGAAAAAAATGTATAGTGAGACAGTGTTTGTGAAGCCCTGCCTATTACATGGTGCACTCAGCTGAACATGTATGGGCAGGTGAAAGGTTCTCTTTAAGGTGACTGTACAATACAATATTCATAATATCCAAGAATTAATACATAAAAAAGCATGTAATTAATCTATACTACTCACACCTGTTGATATTCAAAACTGCCCATCCAGGATCCATTCCTCATCCATTGTATTTTGTATCAAGCGCCAGATTACGGCGTCTACATATCTCTATTGCGCATGTCTATGCAGGACTAGTGCAATTCTTCCTAAAAATATACACTGCGCGTGTCAAACCGACTCGCGCATGCGTACTGGTACAAAGAATTCCTATGCAGTCATAGCAATTGAGGGCAGTGCCTGTTCAGTTGCTCATCTACTGTTGCGCATGTCCATAAAAATAACGCACACGCACATAAGTAAATCTCTCTGTGGTGGCCATAGCAATAAAGGGCAAATGAAAATCCATTTGATTCCTATATATAAGAAAGAAAATATTTATAACTCTCTATCAGATGACATAAGTGGCCTAACTATTGGACATTTCACAGGCTTCTTTGTCCAACCCAGGGGGCACCCATATCTAGTAGATCGGTCCCCTATCACGGGAACCCGATCTCCTAGGTAACCGCAATGCTACTCCAACCCTGGCATGCACATAGAAGACCATGGTGAAGTGCATAAGGTATATTGATTGCCTAAACCTGGTTGTGCCAACATTTACGTTGCACTGAAGGACTCACTTAGCCAAATCCATTTACGTCTATTTTCATATCGTTTTGTTTTTTGTTTTTAAAAAAGAAGAGGGAGGGTCAAGGAAAGAGAGAGACATCTATATTCACAGATGTTATCTATAGGAACATGCTCTATCATATTGCAATAGCTGCATATCTATATAGTTAAAAACAAAAAAAGAAGAAGAATCGGACTGTTATATTAACTAGACATATTTTAATGTAAAACTCATAATTAGATACCTAAACTATTTCACTAAACAATAGATAATGAATCTTGGATCCCCATAGGTACAGTCTTGCGGAACATCGTACATTATTCAAACATCTAGTGTTTTCAGATGCATAGAAAAAACAAATACAAAAGTATTAGTGACACCTTCTCTATGAAGAGATAGATAAAATCAATAGCCCCTGATGAACCTAATCATACGGAGGGATGAGGAAAAATGCTCATGCTTGGGGAGAAACGTCGCACACTGATGGGTGAATAATGGGTGATGGGTGATTTTCACTTCAACCGTTTTCACTGTGAAAACGGTTGGAGTGCTGCCTATTTTTGTCATATATATATATATATATATATATATACACAAGAAAAAAAAGTTAATTTAAGGATATAGACAGATCTGTAGATCTGCCTGTGGTTGGATGGCATGTAAAAAACCAATCCTCTATGCTGAAGATGCAGTTCTAAAGGGTTTAATGACCCATTCCGCTCTGCTACACCTGTCCCTTTAGGAAGCTTAATATTTGTGTTCTCATGGTCTCTGATTGTATATGGCATCGGAAGTTGAAATCATATACAGTCTGTTCATTATGAACTAAAATCGAACCAATACTGTTCCTGTGACAGTATTGACTTATCTACACCACTGAATTTTGGGATATTGATCTTTCCACTGACAAAATGTCAGTCTCTGTTTTTCCTTGCTTTCATACCCTTTTACTTCATCACACTGTCTAAGTCCCAAGGACTCCTGTCCTCACAAATATGATCATGAGTGGACGGGTCACTTTCTCCAATAAAATCAACACATTCATCTCCTGCTGTTGTCCACTAAGGATACTGTTCTGAATCAGACAACACAATAAACTATACCAAATAATAAATATTTTGAGGAGAGGCAAGAGAACAATAATATTAACTTTTATATTTTTAATATTTGCACACCTGGTACTGTATTACATTTTGTAAAAGCTTTCTGAAATGATTCGGTTTACTTTATTGTTATCATAGTGATATCAATGGCCCTATAAATATCTGTGTTTTTTTTAGATACATTTTTCATGACCTGTCAGTTCAATATGAAGAAAAAAGACAAAAAAAAACCAACTGAATAACAGATATTTGAAAACCCTTGACATTCGCTTAGTGCTTTGAAAATCTATAAAGTTCTGTCTCTGGTGTTTTTGTCAGTTGTATATTATGAGCTGAAAAAATACAGGAATCCCAAGAGAATAATATTCCATGTTTCCATTTTAGTTTAACCTGCTACCGCTGAGGACTATGTGGTCTGCGGTGTACACTGCCTATATAGTGTAAGGTATTATGCTGCTCATACATTTACAATTAGACATTTATTACTTTGTACAGTGACCTCCTCAGGGTACTTTCTTCTACCTTATGTTCCAGTTGCATCATTAAAACACTTGTACACATTGTCCCTTATTATAAATGCCTTCCTTTATTTATTTAGGTTATTTTTGGTGCCTTATTAGAAACTTTAAAGCCAGAGTATAATGGTCAGTTGTATAAATCCAATGTTATAATCACAATTGCTCTTTTTACATGTGGGATTGTTACAGGTTATTCATTTGAAATGCTCATAAATACGTTGCGAACCCATCAGAAGTTATAGGCTGTTTTATGGCAGCCTGTAGACCTTAGTTCATTGAAATTTCTCCATTATTATCAGGATACTAATTCAGATATTCCGATGATGACGTGTTAATTATAAGGGGTGGACTGAGACTGATCTGAGCCCTCAAGAAATAATGGTCATCAACCCATTACCAACCACCGTAGTTATAATTCTGCTGAACCAGGAGAAAACAATGTCTGAGCAGCATCTATCCCATTTACATATTTTCTTTCTCTTTACAGACTCTGCACTTAAATTTGAATGCATCTGACTAAGGGGCTTTGGGCCCCTACTTGCCATTGTCCTGCTGGCCATTGGTATGTGTAATATAGAGGTAGCCCATGTGGCTGCTACAAGATCCTTGGAGAGAGGGGCTCCAGTCGTAAGGTGGCCATACACATTAGATTAATGTCGGCCAAACCAGCGGTTTCAGCAGGATCGGCCAACCATTTAGTATGTATGGGGGCCTCCCCACTCTCCCCCGACGGCAGATGTCGGTAAGAGAGAAGGATCGGGCAGTTGGATTTCAACATACCCGATCCTTTTGTTCTCAGGGGAGATAAGCCGCAGCCTGAGCTGTCTGACAGTGGCTAACCTCTCTCCCTATTCAGAATACATGCACGAATGGCTAAACTGCGAATGCATGTGTATGGGGGGGGGAATAGGAAGGATAGCTTTTGGCCAAACGAGCACCGACAGCGATCTAAAGTATATGGCAAGCCTTACTTGGTCCGATCCCCTTTGCTATTAAGTGGCAAGTAGCTGTGCAGGATTCCCCTTTTCAGAGGAACTGCATCGTCAGAAAAAAGGGGAATTGGCCCTAGAGTCTAGGAAAGGGGTTGGGGGGTGAGGAATCCCTTCTGTCCTGGGTGGTCCAGTTGATCTTTGCAATGAAACCCCTCTCTTCTAAGGTTGGCACTAATTTGGGCAGTTCTCTAATGCCTGCATGGACAGCTTGTTATTTGTGCCATATCACTTCAATGTGAGACGTCACCTTAACCTAGAAAATACATGACATAACCCATTCAAATCTAAGAATGTGCATAGCATTTACTGTTATCACTGAGGTTCGTCTAAAACCGACAGCTGATTTGGTGTCTCACTTCTATTAACTTAACTTGTCATAATAGGATAAATGACTGGGATTGGAGTATGAAAAAGCAATTCATCAATATATTCTGGAAAGAAAATCCAAGGTGGAGCACCACTTTAATAGTCAAGAAACGTGTGAAGTATTAGAAGCATTTTCCCTTTGGTGCACTCTGTGGTGCGCCCACACTTTGGTGCACCCAAGTCAAACAGTGACAATCATTTATATCAGGGTATAATGATAAGAATAATGCCGCTATGTATTATAGAACCAAGTCAGCGAAGACGAAAATCTCTGATGAGTTTTTAAGTGGTAGAAAAAAAGTATATAGTATGTGAAGCGACACATGAATTAAGCGATGTCTACCTGAAGGAAGTAATTGGTCGCCATTAATCATTGCCAGAAAGGTTTCTCAGCTGTCACCGTAAGGAGTGAAGTGTAAGAAACTGGTTACTTAAGCCCAGCGCTTTCTGTCCTTATTAATTATCGAAAGACATGGACGCAGAATTTTGTTCAATTATGTCTGAGGCCTGGATGTAGAAAGGTAAAGAGAAAACATGGGCTGCATTTTCATTAACCCAAGACAAGCTTTTAAGGAAAAACAAATCTTAGTTGAGATATAGGCTAGATGTCTGTCTGAGGTTTTATTACATGTCCTGTAACCCAAAATTACATCCAGATCCGAGAGACTGACTGCTGGATATGTGTCACTGCTCCAACTCTATTTTATTTCATTTCACTTCAGCAAACTCATTTAATAGACATGATGTTAAAGACTTGATCAATAAAGAAACATGGTATTAGTTATGTTATGCAGCAGCTGAAAGGTACAGAGTGCTCAGCTGAGCTCTTTTGCACCTGCATTTCAGCAATGGTGGGGGTCTCAGCACCCGGACCCCCACCGATCCAAACTTTTGATATGTCTCTGTGACATATCAAAAGTTTGCTCAAAGTGTAGTCACGCTTTAATCCTAAAAGTGCCACTTTTCGAGCGCTTGTCCTTTGAGAATTTATGAATATATGTATAACCTCATCTACAGTGCTGTACACAGAATATATCCACTAATGGTCGTCTACAACTCCAGTGAGGCTCACTCTTTTTCTCTAAGGCCCCATGCACATGACCGTAGAATTTGTTCCTAATTGCGGCCCGCAATTATGGACAAATTCACTTCCATTGACCACGCACACCTTCCCGTATTTTTTCGGGAGGGTGTCCGGGCCGTAGAAATCCTCCGCAAATGATAAGACATGTCCTATCTTTTGCTTTTTACGGTCCGTGCTCCCCTACTTTGTATGAGAGCACGGGCTAAAAATGCGGGTGGCTGTCTGGTGACATTGGTGGCCGGCCGTGCCCGCAATCATGGGCAGTGATTACGGGCACGGCCATGTGCACGAGGCCTTAGTCTTATGAAGTCAATTGGCCTATCAGTATGTTTTTGGAGTGTGGAGGAAACTGGAATACATGGAGGAAACCCACACAAGCATGTTGTGAACATTCAGACTCCATTGCAAAAGTTGGTCTAGTAAGATTCAAACCAAGGACCTCAGAGGCATACATAGAGCACAGAGGGGTCCATAGCAAGGACCACACACAATTCGGCTCGATGCTGGTGCTTCTTCAAGACATCACACTTCTGCCTCACCGAACATGAGGCAGTGGGGAAAGCTGCCCTACCCCAATGCTTTCTCACCGCTTGTAGAAGAGAAGTGCTGCATGAAACGTTGTTTATTTTTGGGTCCAATAGCAGCTAATTTGACTGTCTTTATGCTAAGTATGCCCTTGCCAGGTCCAAAGTGCTGCAAGGCACCTAGGCATCTTGAAATACGAATTGCCTTATGATGTGTGTAAATTATTCACCCCTAATATTGTAAAGAACAGTTCTATACACAGAGGCATGACTTGACGCTCCTGTGCCCAACTGCAAAACCTGTAACCGGACTCCCTACCTGCTATGGGCCAGTGATAATACCGGTGTCCTCTTATGTGACAGAGGGGCTATTGGGCACCCTCAGGCACCAGAGCCAGATGTGACTGCACCCCTTATAGCTACACCCCTATCTAAATACCTATTGGCCACATGAACCCGATGCATTTGCCTGCGCCAAAATAGCATAGTAATACAGTACCAGTAAGTAGATGTTGGAAAAAATTTCCAAACGTAAATTGACCTGCAGTGCGGATTTTAAAGTCTTTGTTTCCGTCTCAGAATTGTATCTGACAAGTTTAGAAAAAGTAGGCACCAAAATCAGCACCTGTTTCTGCATCAAATTGTAAAATCTGCATTAGAAACACAATATTAAAGTTTTTTTTCCCATAATCATTGTTTATCACCTATCGACAGGAATGGTGCTTAACATAGGATCTGACCGCTGAGACCCCCACCAATCATGAGAATGGGCTTACCTTGTCGTTCACGGGTCCCATAGGAATGGAACGGTAGTGCGCATGCTCACCCGCACTCCTTTAATTTCTTTGTGGATGCCGAAGATAGTGCCATAAATATGAATTGAGCAGCAGCCGGACACCCACTGATCAGATGTTTATCACCTATCCTGTGGACAGGTAATAAATAATGATTATGGGAAAGCTCCTTTAAGTGTTGACTTTACCTGCGATCATCTGCGGTTTTGATGCAGATTTTCTGCATCAGATTCCGTAATGTGTGCATGTAGCCTTTGAGATAGACGTAGCAAAAAAATAGAAAAAGGTGACTCATATATTAGTCAAAACGGTAGAGGGGGTACAGCGATAGCAGCCGCACCATATACTGTAAACGGACACCCTCTTATGAATGCATATGGTAAGTGAGGGCAGTAATTAAAACCGTGTTGTAAATACTTTTATTTAGAGGAAAGAAAATGTCACATGGCAGCCATCATATGTGAAAAACTGTAACTTTTCCCTATATATATATATATATATATATATATATATATATATATACATACACACACACTAGTCCTTCTCAATGAATTAGAATATAATCAAAAAGTTTTTATTTATTTCAGTAATTCAATTCAAAAAGTAAAACTCATATAATATATATATATATATATATATATATATATATATATATATATATATATATATATATATATTCATTACACACAGATCTATTTCCAGCATTTTTTTTCTTCTAATGTTGATGATTACGACTAACAGTTAATCAAAACCCAGAATTTAGTGAATTGATACATTGCCTTTTTCTACATTATAATGCAATAGTACAGCACACAGCCAACTGACCATACACCCACCATACACTCATCATACACCCACCATACACCCATCATACACCCATCATACAGTACTAGTGAGCATGATTAGATTTTGTAATTGTTCTATTTCTCACTTTTACTAATTGTGGATATATTCTACATAAAAGTCTATCTAAACATAAAAACAAAACAACATTTATCTCCAGCCTCTCTGATAGCCATTGCACTGTATGAGACCTATGATGCATGGCCTTATTTCATATGATAAATCACTACTTTCATATGGTTTGACCACAAGCAATGGTAAAATAAATATATTCTGATAGTCTGTGATAGACCTAAATAATGTATTGCATTGCCCTTCGCATTGTCATCCAGTGTTTCCACAAAGGAAACTTTGATGTATTGATTGTTTATTTATTTGATGCATATTTATTTTGTTAAACAACATATAGATTTCCTTATTGATATTTGATGCATATTCTTCCAAAACAGAAAAAGACTAAGGCCTCGTTCACATCAGCGTCGGGTTCTCTTTGGGGTTTCATCCATTCCGTCATAGGAACAGATGAACAGAAAGCCAAACGGAAACCATAGCTTCAATTTGCAATACCATTGATTTCCATGGTAATGCTTCTGTTGCAATGGTTTCAGTTTGTTTCCGTTTCATAAGGTTTCCATTTTTTTCATGGAAACCATAACATAGTCGACTGTTCCTCTGACAGAATGGATGAACTGAAACCCCAAATGGCACCCAACGCTGATGTGAACGAGACCTAAGGTGTTATTCACATGAATGTATTTCTTGTCCGTGTGCTGTAAATGGTAACAACGGACAGCACACTGAACCATGGGACTATTCACGGAGCCATTTTTTTTTTTTTGCACAGAGTGCGTCCATTGCGAGAAACTCACATCATGTCCTATTTTGGTCTGTTTTTGTGGCCCAGACTCGCCCATTAAAGTTTATGGGTTTGTGAAAAAACACGGAAAGCACACGGACGATATATGCTGTCTGCTTTTTATGGATAATTTGCTAAAGAAATTCAGAAAACAAAGAAACTAGGAAGTGCTTGCAGAGGAGAAGAACAGCCGAGAAAATGGATGACACATGGAAACCACACGGACGCACCACGGACATACATATGCCTAAAACTCATTTATTTGCGGACGCAAATTGGATACGCTCGTGTGAATAAGGTCTCCGGTCGGTTTCACCCAGGCGTAACGCTTCAGCATTTTAGCTGGTGTATTGCAGTCGTAATACAACTTCCACGGCATGCTGGGATCTGGCTTTTCACCACAGCCAAAGAGCCACAGTTTGGAGAGTCCTGTACTCTACATAAAGATTCACATCATTTTACCAAACTGTGAAATTTACTCCATGATCTGAACATCATGGGACAAAGTATTAATTTGAAAGAAAAGGGGTAAAAAGAGTGGTAACTGCTCCAGAGACATTTTCTGGTATCCAGAGAGGTTGTCACTTCCCTTTCTGCACTTGACAGTGATATGGAAGGGCCTGCAGTCTGGGTGGAAGTTTTCTGCAGATGGGAAGTTTGAAGCTTCATCGAAAAGCTTCAAAATCCAGAATTTTTACCTATTTATAAGAACATCTCTGACCAATTAACGATAACGCACGGTTGTCACTGCCAATGGCATCCACGGAAATAAGGAGAAAATATGCCGTGTTTACTGTACACATCGGGACCTTTCCCTGCAATGCATTTTGACAGCTTGTATCTGCAAGCTCCGGTATAGTCCAGAAGTAAAAATTAGTGAGATATGAAAATCTGCTTTTTGATCAACTCACATTTTATCTTTACGTGTCTGACAATTTCGAGGAAATTTGGCAGATTTCTATTCAAAAATACAATGTATCATGATTATATCATGATTATGGAGCTCAGGAGTTCTCAAACGTATTTATATGTATTTATTCTGCAGTTATTGTTTCCAATAGATATTATATCAGCACCGCACAAAAAAACAAAACTTCTTTCATCTCGGCATTCGGGAACTTTTCTTTTTATTTTGCATCAAATCAGCAATATGGGTTCTTTGTTTTGGAAGGAGCAGTTTCTATTGCAGTTACTATTTTGGAGTTTGTATGTGTTAGCATTTCATTTCATTTTCGATAATTTAATTTTGAGGGAACAAGCAATAAAAAAAAAACACGCCATTCTACCATGTTTTTTTTCTTTTTTTTTATGCTGTTTATCACTGACCTAAAATAAGTGTATACTGTATATTTATAGTACATGTTGTGATGGCTATCAGGATACCAATTGTGATTGATTATATTACTGTATGTATGTTCTATAAAATGTTTTATTTACAACCAATAATGATTATTTTTTACCTTATTTTTATCCCATAATGGGACTTAAATTTTTTATTACAATATACTCTTGAATTTCTGTATGCCAATCTATTGTATCTGTGCAAAAAAATATTCACAGGCACCTGTTGGGCTCACGTCACTGGTATGCCCAAAAAGGATGTTACAAGAGATAGTCCTGGGGACCTTTATCTGGTCCTAGGCTTTCTCCACAGTGACGCCAGCCCTGGTAATAATATCGCTGGGGCTAGCAATCATGGGAATAAGGGATGAAACGGGTTAACTGATGGAATTGGAGTTTTCTTTAATCCTGGCATTTGCTTCATTACTGCATCTGTGTATTACTGGTGATCACTGGTGAAGACAACAGTGGTCGATGATCGCAGAATCCTTTCCATGGTGAAAAAAAACCCCTTCACAACATCTACCCAAGTGAAGAACACTCTCCTGGAAGTAGGTGTATCAGTATCTAAGTCTACCATAAAGAGAAAACTTCATGAGAGCAAATACTGAGAGTTCACCACAAGGTGCAAACCATTAATCAGCCTCAAAAATAGAAGGGCCAGATTAGACTTTGCCAAACAACATCTAAAGAAGCCAGCCCAGTTCTGGAACAGCATGAAACTAAGATCAACCTGTACCAGAATGATGGGAGGAAGAAAGTATGGAGAAGGCTTGGAAGGGCTCAAGATCCAAAGCACACCACGTCCTCTGTAAAACATGGTGATGGCATGGGCCTTGGGTCACTAGTGTTTGATGATGTGATTGATGACAGAAGCAGCCGGATGAATTCTGAAGTGTTAAGGGATTTAACCAAATGCAGCAGGGTTGATTGGACGTCGCTTCACAGTACAGATGACAATGACCCAAAACATACTGCGAAAGCAACCCAGGAGTTTATTAAGGCAAAGAAGTGGAATATTGTGCAATGGCCAAGTCAATCACCGGATCTCAACCCGATCGAGCTGCATTTCACTTGCTTAAGGCAAAACTTAAGGCAGAAAGACCCACAAACAAGCAACAAGTGAAGACGGCTGCAGTAAAGGCCGGGCAAACATCACAAAGGAGGAAACCCAGCGTGTGGTGATGTCCATGGGTTCCAGACTTCAGGCAGTCATTGCCTGCAAAGGATTCTCTACAAAGTATTAAAAAAAAGAACATTTTATTTATGGTAATGATAATTTGTCCAATTACTTTTCAGCCCCTGAAATGAGGCGGCTGTGTAGAAAAATGGTGGCAATTCCTAAACGCTTCACAGGAAATTTTTGTTCAACCCCTTGAATTAAACCTGAAAGTCTACGCTTCTATTGCATCTCCGTTGTTTCATTTCAAATCCAATGTGGTGGCATGCAGAGCCCAAATCATGAAGATTGTGTCACTGTCCAAATAATTCTGGACCTAACTGTAAATCCATATTCAGCACTAGAGCCTTGCTATGCTGCTTCTATTGCAAGGAATAGGAACCTTGCAGCATAGGCTTCCATAATAAATATAAGAGCATAAGAAACAGAGAGTGCACTTATTTCTTATGTTTATACACCGCATGTAGCATGGACAATGCTTCTGTATATCCAAAGGTCCTTCAAAATACTGTATATTCTGAAAATATAGTAATGTTACACTTAAGTTATAGGTACACTTTAATTCTAGCCCCTACAAAGAAAATTTCGGCCCTGCATTAAATAAAATGTCTTCTGTAAAAAGGTTCAAAGAACACACCCAGACTCCTCAATTTACAGATATATAAATGGGACTCTTGAAGGACTGAAATGAAAATGTGACCACATATCTAGTGAGAACTGTAGCTGAATATGTCACGAACGCATGTAGAATTGATAAAATGTATTACACTCTAATAATAGGCAGAAAGTATTACAGTCCTGTCTAAATCCGTGCAATATTAATGAGAAGACAGCTCCGCTATCTATCCCTAGCCTCCCGGTGTCGTTGGTTCCCTCTCCCAGTACAGTAAGGCCTCGCATCTGCATGCAGTATGGCACCGACCCCACTGTAGCTATTAATCATCTCTGACACTCACATCAGGGTAAGAGTTACTATGTTAATATCCCATTTCACAGGTATCTGCCCTCTAAATGGTAACGCATTAATTAGCCTCTAGTGGGCTCTGTCACACTCTTCAGTTTCATTTACTTTTCCCGGTATCAGGTGCGCTTGTATTACTGAAAAATATGACAGAGGTTTACGGTAATGTGACTTTACTCTATCATGTGTGATATAAAGCAATTTTATATTGTGAGTTCAGTTCTGAAGTCGTTCTTCTTGCTCTAAGATTTAACACTTTACTGCCAGGCTGCAAATGAGTGCTGTAAAATAAGAAGCGTCATAAAGTTTCAGTATTCATTTTAAAGAGCATTCCCCCTAGAACCACAAATTAAGGACTTATTCACACGAATGAGTGCAAACTGAAAAACGGCCTCATAGACTTGAGTCTATGGAGGATCCGTGAAAATGGAAAAAAATAGGACATGTTCTATTTTTCAACGGACCCTTCACACGGTCTGTTAAAACAACGGCCGTCACACGGACATATACAATGTTCGTGTGAATAATCCCTAAGTGATCTCTTTTGTGGTTATTAAATAGTCTAAAATGTATTTTTTAAGTTATAGCAGTTTCTGAAAATAGCGGGGAACCGCTAGTATTACATATCACTACATCCTTCACAGCAGAAGTCCCACACCTTTCCCAGACACCTGACTAGCAAATTTAGTTATGTAAGGTGAAGTCCCATGCACACAGACATATTACTGAGCCCTGTCGTACGGATCTTGAAAAGGATTGCCCAGTGTAGAAATCCCATTTTCCATACACCCTATCAGGGAATTCAGAGTTAATAGTGGGGGAGTCCTCTGTTCAGGATCTTCATCTCTTGGCCAGAGTAGAGAGCGGTTACGAAGAGCGTTTCTCACTCTGGAGGACCTGTCCTGTCCTGCATTACACAGACAACCTATTGATATGATTGGGCACTGTGTAATGCTTAATTTCTCCTGTAGTGGCGCTGCAGTGAAACTGAACACTTTATGCCAGGTTTCCCTACAGATTACAGTTGATGGCTGGGGGTCTCAGTAGGGGGACACTTTGTGATTAGCCTATTGTCAAGGGACCCTTCACACAAGACTGTCCAAAACAGAGAACCCCTTTAATACTGCTCCCATAGAAATCCTGTAATTCCATGGACCTCTGACTTCATATGGAGGTTTATTTCTCATGAATTCATATGGAATCTATGTGAAAATAAATTCCGGTATGTTTGCATGCCGTTTTTACGGGGGTATTCTAAACTACAAGCATGGTACAGTGTCACTATATAGCAGAAAAAGGAAGGGCCTACAACTCTGTAATATGGGACTCTATGTGCCGCCATACAGACAAAAAAAATTGTAGTTCAGGACAATGGCGTGAAGATCTCTGTGGGAATGGACGCAATACTGATTATCACACCGCTTTGCCAGAAAAAGATAGAACCAGGAAACAAATTAATGGAATTTTTAGCAACTTGACAGAAAATGACACCTCAAAACTTATTTTTACTGATGTTTTCTATTTTAGAGAATAATGCTTTTTAGTCTATTTGCAACTGTTAAGATATTTTTAGGTCAAAAAGCAATTCCTCCTATAAATACTGTATAGCATCCATGTAAAGATTTTTCGTTCATTCAGAGGTAAATGCCTTCATCATGGGTATGACCTTACAGATCCGCCTTTCATTTTTTAGTGCTTGTCTTCCATGTATCTGTCAATAGAAATATTGTATTCAAATCTATCGCCAGATTAAATTATAATGAATTAAGTATAGATTAGATACCCTCATAACAGACGGTTAGTGGGTCCAATTGCATCCACTGGACCGTCCCACAAACTGATCAGGGGTCCATAAGAGAAATCACACTGTATATAAAATAACACACTGTGACAATAGCTCTCGGCTTATTTGTTAAATACAATACAATGCTTTCTTGAAAATGATTCCCTTATTTTTACCCTTTGATATCCTGATTTTTTTAGAGAAGGTACAAGCTCAGCAGATACAGTGACTGATAACTTGATAGACCGGCTAGACTTAAACAAACTGCATTTGGTGAATTTGTTCTGCAAGATAGATGACGAGAGACAGTCATTCATATGCAGCACCAGATCATTAGGATATATTGCTTTAGACGGCAGTAAATCAGGACTATCAGGAGAGTAAACATTAAAATTCTATCCAGGATGAAACTGCTTACACGGATTTCAACGTCAGCTTCTCCATCATTAGAGCTACAAACATACAGTAGAAGCTGCTATATACCCAGTTCAGAAAGCGAGAGCAATACTGTGACTATACTATGATGAGACATATAATGTTAGGACCCCCTTTAAAGAGTTTAGACAGTGAATAGACATTCCACGAAATGTCTATTCACAATCTCTGCACTTCGTTACTGTTTCTATGGTAGTTACAGCAGAGGAAGCGTGATCTCGTTGTAACCTGTCATTTACCGCGTAATCTCGCGAGATTACGCTTCCTCTGCTGTAACTAGCACAGAAACAGTAACGAAGTGCAGGGATTGTGAATAGACATCCAGTGGAATGTCTATTCACTGTCTAAACACTTCAGTATTGTTAATGTGTTAGTATAAGACAGCACATAAGGATCTAACAGGATCCCTATGCGCTGAGTAAATGAATGGAGAGGAGTGCATGATGCTGATTGGTCACTGATTGGTCAGCGTCACACACTCCCCTGTACAACGCCCACTTGGTCTAAAGTGAAAGTACGCCCACTTGGGCATTAAGCAACTCATTAGCATAGATCTAAAAATGCTAATAAAGTGGTACAAATAGATCGTTTTTTTTAAATAAAAAGCATTACTGTCACCTACATTACAGCGCCGATCTCCTTATGTAGGAGACAGGGCACTTATAATGTGGTGACAGAGCCTCTTTAAGTCTGGTTGTCTTTCTTGCAAAATAGATTGGGTCCAATTGCATACATACTACAAAGGTAGCTCATTTGGGACCTATGTAGGCCAGCTCAGATTGGACCCATCGCCTTTACTCATGTTCAATGTGAACCTGTGCCAGTCTTATATATTTTTCATGGAAAAAAAAAAAAGAAAGGAACAGGCCCAAGAGTCACATCACACTGATCGCCTATAATGAATGTGAGAAGTAGGTGCCAACAAATGTCAGACCCTCCCATCCCTTAAAGGTCTTATCAAGACAACTCCTTTCCATATGCCCTATCGGGCATATGTATATAGAGTGGGGACCCCATCTATCAGCCAGAGCGGAGAGCCACTGACAAAGAGCAACTTTCGCTCTGGCAAAGCTAGCTCATACATGAAAGGCTGGCATGTAATACTATGAATGGCCACTGTTAACTGCCACGGGTCTGTTTTCAGAAACCCCCTGCAATCAGCTGTTTTGCCAGGATTTTTAAAG
Source organism: Rhinoderma darwinii (assembly GCF_050947455.1). Taxonomy (NCBI): domain Eukaryota; kingdom Metazoa; phylum Chordata; class Amphibia; order Anura; family Rhinodermatidae; genus Rhinoderma; species Rhinoderma darwinii. The sequence goes on along the minus strand of NC_134696.1, from coordinate 30,270,337 downwards.
CTGGCTTAAAGAGGACCTGTCACTGCATCATATAAGTTGAACTGGTTTACTGACCTGAATAGCGCTGTCTCCCTGATTCCTGCGCTGTTTTTTTTTTAATATTTCTGGAATGGGGGGGGGGGGGGTCCAGGTTAAAAAAAAAATGCCGGAATCAGGGAGACAGGGCTATTCAGGTCAGTAAACCAGTTCAACTTATATGATCTAGTGACAGGGGTTATCTCTTCATAAGACACTGTACTGAAATCCGATTTTTACTATCGGATTCCCTCTCCTTTTGTACACACTTTATGAGCTGCACTACTATATCTGCATTTTATGATACTTTTATCAGCACATTATAGTTTCTGGTTTGATGTGTTCATTGGTTTTCTTGTCTTTACTAAAGTTAGAGTACTATAAGAAAATTTAGTCTTTAATTCTGCTTCACGCATGAGTAAAACTGGTTCTGGACCATTCACTTGGACATATGTTTATAGAAACAAGCTAAATGGAATCTAAGGAGGATTCACCTAATGGGACAAACAGATCCTATGCCACATTATTTATGGTCATACATGAATCAGTTTAGACAACCATATGGTGAAACGGTAATTAGGGATTAGGAAAAAATACGATTTATTATGCAAGCCAATTATATGATTGTCGCCAGATTTCTTCTTATGATGAGTCGAAAGCATTTTCTCCAAATCCACTATGCCTGACTTCATGCCTAATCCTAAGATTAGAGCACAATGCTCAAGTCCTATAATGGATTTTGTTTGAACAAAATCAAGAGTCAAATTGAAATGCTCCTGTGCTGATACTGTAAAATACAAAGTGGCGAATACATAGGTAGTGCATAGAGAGCAGTCATAGCCGGGCTCTTACTCTTCGAGGGCCACATCTTGCGCTGCATGCAGGTTATGTGGAGACACGACTACAAATCCTGCATATTGCACAGTGTTGTAATGATGCTATACAGAGCAGTCCCTCTATTGCAATGAGTATAATCTCTATATTGTACATAGACCTTATACTGCTTTATATAATGACATACAGTGAAATGGGATGTGGCGCTTAGATGGTACAGTGTAGCTTCTACCGGGGACCCAGTTACTCTTTAAAAAACACAATCTGTAATACATTATAAAGGCATCTTACACATATAAAAGCCTTGGTTTCTCGTGACACTTCATATCATTATCCGCCGCCATCAATGTTCATCCGGGCGCAGCAGTATGTCCATACTTGGGGCTGTTTTTGGTATTTTAGCTCAACCCTGTTTGTGGTCCATTCATTCTGATGATCAGTGAATTTTCCAGGAGTCAGCCCCCCATTAATCAAACATTCATGACTTATCCTAATGATAGGCAATCAATGTTTTAATCCATCAGCTATAGTTCTATACTCGTTTTTTATGTATTTATTGTTAGGCTTTTTTTTCTGAATGAATTATTGTGTGTGTAATTGTATTACTAGACACTGTATGTAAGTAGACCATCCAAAAAAAAAAATGATGTTTCTATTAGACATATAGGCCCAGGCTGTTACTACGACTGTTGCATGTGGGTCATGCAATTCACGATATGCACATTTTTTCTTCTCGGTGGGCTTCTTAGCAGCTGCATATTCCCCAATCTGTGGTATGTACCTTTTGCTTCTTTGCCAATTATTAATATTAATGTCGTATAGCCCTAATATTATATCAGTATCATCGTCAATTATAAAAGCACATTTTGAAAGAACAATCAAGAGTTAAAAATAAAAAGGGATATTTGTCAAAAACGAATTTCCTCATTAACTGTATTTTTTATTCATTTCTAATAAAGGCAGGAAATAAAATTCCACGCTGTGCTTATTTGTATATCTCTTCTCTCAAATATTTTAAACAATCCATTTCACAAACACCCGAGGCGAGTTCTCGATTATTCATGCAGTCAGTCAACAACAGTTTCAGGGTTTGTGTTTGCTATCAGGATTTTCTAAGCAAAGATATGACCCATGAGACTTTAATGAATATTCCCCAAATTCATGACTCTCCCAGCTATAGTAGGATTTAAAACTCTAGTAGCACTTCAAATATGTTTCCTCTGTAAGCACCATAGTATTGAAATCATGTACTCTCAGAAGGAGTGCAAGCATATACCCTGGAATAATAAAGTAACAATGCTGGGAATCGTGAGATACGTATATATGTCTGTGGTATATTGTATGCAATGGGGGTCTACATGGCAGAAAATAATATAAAGACGTATGGAGTAATAAATGTCAACATAGAAGAGACTATGAATAATACAAAGCACGGGCATGTTCACATCGATGTTAGGGGCTTCCGTCACACATTCGCCCGAAATTACACCGATGGATACCTGACAGAACCCGTTAAAGTCAATGGGTTCTGCCGGGTGACAACGAAATTGGTGCTTCCAGCATTTTCATCGTTCTACTCCTTTGACAAAGCAGAACAAGGGAAAAAACAATGAAGGTACGAACCGGGCCTAACCAGTGAATAAGTGTGAATTATGGCACGGCCAAAGTTCTTAAAGGCTGATCTGTGCATACGGAGGAGGACAACTGCACCATTTTTATACTTATATGAGATAATAGAGAGAGTGAGAGAGTGAGAGAGTGAGGGTATGTGCACACACACTAATTACGTCCGTAATTGACGGACGTATTTCGGCCGCAAGTACCGGACCGAACACAGTGCAGGGAGCCGGGCTCCTAGCATCATACTTATGTACGATGCTAGGAGTCCCTGCCTCGCTGCAGGACAACTGTCCCGTACTGTAATCATGTTTTCAGTACGGGGCAGTTGTCCTGCAGCGAGGCAAGGACTCCTAGCATCGTACATAAGTATGATGCTAGGAGCCCGGCTCCCTGCACTGTGTTCGGTCCGGTACTTGCGGCCGAAATATGTCCGTCAATTACGGACGTAATTAGTGTGTGTGCACATACCCTTAGAAGGAGTGTTTTACGCTGATTTCTTTAATATTTAGGCTCTGTTCACACTGAGGTTTTTTTGGCGCTGATTTTGACGCCAAAACCGCGTCGGAATCAGTGACCAAAAAATGACCGAAATCGACCCCATTGATATCAATGGGTGGCAGAGGCGTTTTTTTCCCCAGGCGGCTTTCAGCCACTTGCGGGGAAAAGAAAGCAGAATGTCCTTTCTTGCCAGGGTTTCCGCCTCTGACCTCCCATTGAAATGGTAGAAAAGAGGTAGAAAAGACCTGGGGCGCACCTTTCTGAGAGTTTTTCGCTTCGTTTTTTGCCCGTGGTCCTAGCATTAGCTTCAATGGCCGCGAGTGAAAAATGCAGTGAAAACCACGGCAAAAAATTGCTACTTGCTGATTATTTAGAGCTGTCCATGGTGCTGAATGAGGCATAAGGTCAGTTGATGAGTTGAGGAAGACACTTAACACAATTTCCAAAAACAGAAACACCAACTTTATCCATGCAAAGGGCTTTCATGGAAATTGATAGAAGTATATGTACAGTTTTGATCTTTATGCTCACACAATGAGATGGGGGGGAGGAGGAAATATAATTCTTGGTTTAGTTTAATATTACCTTCTGAGGGTCTGAGTCTTTTCCAGAAACAACAGCTCTCTTTTCCATGAGCAGTGTCTGGTATTTCAGTTCACTTGAATGGGGCTGTGCTGCAATACCAGACACAGCCATGGATGCAGGTGGCACTGTTTCTGGAAAAAGAGCAGACCCTTTCTTTCTAATCTCATACAACCGCTTTAAACTATTTCTACAGAACGAATTTGACACTGTTCATTTTTGCCTTATTCCTTTGTTGAATTGTACAGCTTGTATTGCTTTATAAAAACAACAGATAACGGTAGAAATAAATTCTAGTTTGCAGCTATTGTCTCCTTCAGTGCAAACTATGGAAAAACTCTCCTTGGTAATGAACAATAACTATTTGTGTCCTTTCAAAGTAATATCTATAACCTGTGCGGAACAGACGGTGATAACAGGGAGTATTGTCTCCATCTGCAGCAGATTATAGTTTTGTTCCTTATATTTTGCTTTCTATTAAAACCCTTTTCTTGCAGGATAGACCACAAATGTATTACGAGTCTATTCTCCTCCGGTCTCCACATTTCTGCTGCTCCTGATAAATGACTCATTATTTAAAATAGAGGTTACACCTTTTGTTACGATCTAACTTCACTTTCTGGAGGCTTCACTTCAATGTTGCATTGAGTAATGAGGCAGAAAGATGTTTTCGTTTTCTGGAGCACCTGCCTGTTAAACCGCTGACCTAGATGCTGTAGCTTTTACATTCTACTATGTTTGCTTGGCTTTTAATCTCCTGAAAATAACTTCACACATTCATTTAAAGTAATGGATGGAAGAACGTTACAGGGAACCTTTCTTTTATTAATTTAGCTATTTTATTCAATTCTACAGCGCCAATATATTCTGCTGCGCTGTACAGAGATTGTCATCACTCACAGACTCCAATGGGGCTCACAATCTACATTTCAAATGAACCTATTGCTATATTTTTTGGAGTGTAGGAGGAAAGCAGAGAACCCAGAGGAAACCTACACAAACATGGGGAGAAAAACAAATTCCATACAGAGGTTGTCCTTGGTCAGATTCGAACCCAGGTCACCAGTGCTGCGAGTCTACAGTGCTCACGGTGGCCCTTTAGCCATACAACATTTTTAGAAGCTATTTTTATGACAATTTCAGAAGGTTCTTCACAACCACTATGACCAAGCAGTCAAAAATCCTGTAAGTAGCTCAGTTTCCACATGCCTACTTTATGCATAGTTCCAGAAAATATCATATTTTTTTTAAATAAAAATCTCAGTCAGTGTGTTTGGTGCAACTTTATAATTAGTTTTTGAGGTACAGCTGCTCTGCATCCTGTATACAGAGCAGCTGTACACTACCTTTCGCTAAGACCTGAATCTGTCAGTCCCGCGGACCTGATGGCTTCAGTGTTAGCGGGTTGGATTCACCTGCAATATATCACATATACAGGTGTAGATGGATAACAGGTGGATCCGACCCGCTTTCACTGAACCCGTCAGTCCCACAGATCTGATGGGTACAGGATTCAGAGAATGATACACCTTCTTTGTATACAGGATACAGAGCAGCTGTATCTCAAATAGTAAAGTTAATTTTGAATGAAAACTAATTATAAAGTTGCACCAATCACACTGACTGACATCTTTATTAAAAAACAAAAAACAAACACTTTTAAAGGTTTACATAGCCTTTAAAACTCATAGGTCCCATTCCAAAAGCGATACCTGGACTACCTGGGATGTCACGTAGAACCAGATATGATGCCGCCCAGTATAAGATCAATATATCTGCTAGAAATGGAGTATACACAATGCTATAATTCTACTCCATCTAATATAATTACATCGTTGTGCAATCAGCACATCACATTGGGCTTCTGCACTGCCCCCTACAGATCTGCCATCATTGTATGTTTTCTTGTAGGGGTTTTCCGACCCCCAAAAAACTATGGATGACACATCCCCCCTCTAACAAGTGATCGGCTGCCATGATTGAGTGACATGGACAACATGCCATTGCCGCACAATGACAACAGGAGGCAGCCAGGTACCCCCATGACCAGCGGTATGGGAATGATACGAAATTCCAAGGATTAGTATGTTAGAATTAATTTTCTCTACATTTGGAGAAACTTGCAAGTGTTTTTTTTTTTAACCCCTTTAGTACTGTTGCATAACAGATCACATGTGATGACGGTCGACTACCAAGAGGAAGTTTAGCGGCAGCATTTGAGCACAGACTGTAAGTAAAGATAGATGTAGTTCAATCTACTTAGTGAACTGAAGTGATTAGTTGCAGGGTGCGTGTGGATTAACACTGCTGCAAGATAAATTCATTAAAAATAAGTCATGATTAAGCAGACTGTGATAACGCCATAAACCAGATCTTATAATTATATCATGTATTATTGCTACTGTAAACTTGTGACCTGCAGGAAATTTTCTTATTAAGGTGTCACTTTAGGAGCTTCTGTTATAGGATAGGAAATTGTAGTGTTGTCCTGATACTGGATAAACTACGATTCTGAGAGGCATTGGAGAGATTACAAACATGTACAATACAGATATTAATGCCATAGGTTATAATTATGTCTTGCATAAAATAAATGCATTGACTTGTATCACTGTAATCTTGCTGTATTGCACTGATCGGGGGATGCCATCTGCCACCTCATACCAAGGACATAGCAGTATTGGCTTACGATGACACCCTCTGGCAGAAGGATTTTCTGAAGTCTGCTACGGAAAAGAGTGAATGTTAACTGAAAATCTATGATAGTTTCAGGATCCTATATATAGTTTTCGTAACTGAATAGTCCGTCTAGTTTTGTTAGGCCCCATTGTAAAGGATCTGCCAGGCACAGCTTCGGGGTTAACTCCCAGAACTAATCAGTCAGCACCTGAGAATACATCCCTGAGACTGACTCCTGCTTCCACCATTCAGGCTGGCAGGCTTAGGAGTGGGAGAACCTATCGTAACCTGGCCAGACTCAGCTAGCTCCCGCCCTCGGTCTATTTAAGCCTGCACTTCCTGTCCCTCAGTGCTTGTGATTCTTTCCTTGTGGTTTCCTGGCCCAGCTACAGCTCCTGCTATTTTTTATCCTGCTCCATACAGACCCTGGCTTACCGACTACTCTTCTGCTTTTCGTTTTGTACCTCGCACACTCCTGGCTTGACTCGGCTCGTTCACCACTCTGGTTGCTCACGGTGTTGCCGTGGGCAACGGCCCCTTTTTCTTGCTTGTGTTCCTTTGTATGTTTGTCGTGCACTTACTGAGCGCAGGGACCGCCGCCCAGTTGTACCCCGTCGCCTAGGGCGGGTCGTTGCAAGTAGGCAGGGACAGAGTGGCGGGTAGATTAGGGCTCACTTGTCCGTCTCCCTACCCCCTGCCATTACACCCATGCACACAACCTTATTTTTCATCCATCTGTAAATACTGTCCGTAAATACGGAATCGTAGTCATCCGTAAATCATCCGCATATACGTAAAGGCGTCTGCAAATATGGTCCGTAGTGCATCCATAATGCATCCAGATTTACGGATCAAAAAAATAACAGGGAGGAATCTAGGGTAATCCCCTGGCGTCGCATAGCAATGCTTCTGTAATTACGGACGGCTACGGATCCACATCTGAAGCTGTCCGTAATTATGGAAGCGCCCATAGACTCCTATGGGGAGTCCGTGCCGTAATTATGGCCAAAAATAGGACATGTTCTATATCTGCGGCACAGACATTAATCCGTAAAAATACAGAAAGGTGTCCGTAGCCAATAGAAATGAATGGGTCCGTAATTACGGTTGAAAAATACGGTGGTGTGCATGGGGTCTAAATCTGCTATATTGATTTTCATTGTTTGATGTATACTATGAAATTTAATACTACCAGGGCTGGATTACATGTCCTTTTAGGTTCTAATACTTGTAAAAACGAGCAGCCATCGACTATACAGCAGGTCAATCGGCGCTCGTTAGCTCCATTCACAAAGAGCAATCGTTGGTTATATATGGAGACGAATGATCATTACTACAATCGTTCGTCTGCATTCATTTCATCATGTTGGCAGCACAACTCCCTGTTTACACAGGGAGATGTGCTGCTCGCTAGCGACCATTTTTGCGTTTACACAAAACATAGGCTGGGTTCACACGACCTATTTTCAGACATAAACGAGGCGTATTATGCCTCGTTTTACGTCTGAAAATAGGGCTACAATACGTTGGCAAACATCTGCCCATTCATTTGAATGGGTTTGCCGACGTACTGTGCAGACGACCTGTCATTTACGCGTCGTCGTTTGACAGCTGTCAAACGACGACGCGTAAAAATACAGCCTCGTCAAAAGAAGTGCAGGACACTTATATACATTATATGCAGGACACTTATATACATTATATGCAGGACACTTATATACATTATATGCAGGACACTTATATACATTATATGCAGGACACTTATATACATTATATGCAGGACACTTCTTTCAGACGTAATTTGAGCCGTTCTTCATTGAACTCAATGAAGCACAGCTCAAAATTTACGGCTGTCAGAGAAGCCTCGCAAAATGCGAGGAGGAGCATTTATGTCTGAAACGAGGCAGCTGTTTTCTCCTGAAAAATTGGATGGTAAAAACTGATGACAACTAACAACAACTGATGACAACTGATGTTTTTGTAGTAAAAATTGTATAAAAGTATAAACATTTTTTTAATCAGTTTTTGCATTCGTTTTAATCACTTGAGAGGCAAAAACACTGATGCTGATGCAACTGATATATGTGAACGCACCCTAATACAGTCACAATTCCTATTCTTTCCTAAAGTAAAAAATTTTCATGTTTCCATACGAAATCAAAGACATACAGTATGGCGCCTTAGACCTCTATTGGTGCCATATTACAGCTCCGTACAAATTTAATCCTGTATGGTGCTGTAATACAGATGTGTGCTTGAGGCCGTATTGTCAGGATCTCTCACAACAAAGAAACATTTATGGATTACCATGAACAGAAGTTAATCAATATTATTCTATACAATTTGTAATTCATGTTTTATGAGCAAACAAGACATAATTCGTAAATAGACCCAAAAGAATACATATGTACTAATTAAAAACCTAATGCTACACTAAATATAACAAAGCACAAAACCTAATCCTGCAATATTAAATAAAACCAACACATTCCACTATAACATTTTATACAAGTCTGGAAAGGTTTACTGTGTAAATATACGTCGAGCATTATTAAACTTATGTCAATACCCAAAACTGCAAGTCTATCTATAAAGTTCAGCCTGCCACATTATTACAGCACAGTTTGAACAACCTTATAAAACACTGGTGTAAATTAGACAAAAAGGTCAGTAGAAAAGCTGTCAGTATGCAGCGGGATACATAGAGCCACATGCCTGTCACAGCTCTCTTGGATATGAAATATTACAGATTTATACAATTTAAACCTTGGATTCATTTTAAAACTATATTAAAAAGGTTTTGTAGTTTCATAGAAGCAAAGTTCACATGAGTAAGGATACAAAATTTGGTTCCCAGGGGCTGATGTTCACTGCGGTAGCAGAGAGATTATTTATTTATGTCACGTGTCCGGCATCTCTATCCCACATATCTTCTCCACAGAGACCCCCTGTATGTAGAAGCTATTTCCTGGTTTAGAGATTCCCATTCCTGGCACCTGGAGACTGAATTTATCACAGTGTATAGAATAGTCATTCTCAACCTTTACTCTATGGGACAGGGGCAGACATAGACAGCAGAGGGCCCCAGTGCAAGAACAGTATGCGTGCCCCTTAGGGTACTCTTACACGGCCCGACATGGGCCATGTAAATGAGTGCTGATCAACGAGACAGCACGTGGATCGGTGCGCTTTTGCTCCTATTACAAGGAGCAATGCATGGGGACGAGCACTCGTTACTATGATGAAAATTGTAGGTATAGGGAGAGAAGAGGAAAGGTAGAGCATGGTGGACAATGTCGCCTTCAATTTGAAGGCGACATTGTCCACCATGCTCTACCTTTCCTCTTCTCTCCCTATACCTACAATTTTCATGATTTAATAGGTGGTGTACACCAGAGCATGGAGGGATAAATTTAACAACTTATAATATAAATTGGAGGTCTACTCTACAAATTTCACTTGTTACTATGATCCCTCGTCCCCATACATTTCCCTCATGTTGGCAGCACCTCTCCATGTTTACACAGAGGGATGTGCTGCTGACAACGATAATATTTCATGTTGCATAAATTATATGATCAGCCGATGACCGAGAGTTTGCACACAGGGTAATGATCGGGAACGAGCGTTTATTGCCTGATCATTGGCCCGTGTAAAAAGGCCTTTCTTCTCCAATGGCTCATCAAAGATCACCAACCTTATCTCTCTCTAACAACCCACCAATAATTGTAATCCATTATCATTAGCTCAGTCCCTTACATGCGGTCCAATAGACAGAACAAACCTGCTTTTAAGGTGCCAGTGGGCTCCCCTACCAACAATGTTCCTCTACAACTGTACAGGCTACACCAATAGTATGTCCGCCCCTGCAATGGGGGAACCCCGTCTGGTGAACCTCGACTCAAGCATGCTCGGTGTAGCTAGGTGAAAAGCACGTTAATCCTGTCCCTATGCCATGCATCTATAAGTAGGCTATCAAATTGCTATTCCGACTGTAAAAGTGACAGCTTCTGCTGCTAATGTCTTCTGGGGGACCCCTTCCCCAACATGGACCACATGGTAGGTGGGGGACCCTGTTACAGATTTTGCATTGGGGGCCAGGAGTGCTTCAACTCTCAAAGTATGTGACTTAAATATTATATATATATATATATATATATATATATACATATATACAATGCCCATGAGTAAGTACTTTAGCACCTATACAGCATTTGCATTTCCCATTAAAATCCTTTCCACTATGTTGTGTAAATGTTGTACAACCACCGATAATGGGCTGTAAACGGGTTCCAGAAAGCACAAATGGCTGCTGATCGAGCGGTTTTCCCTTAGAGCTCAGCAGGCGTAGAATCATGTAGATATACTGTCCACCATACATCATCTCTGTGATTTTTACTGCCAAATTAAACAATTCACTTTGCTGCTAAACTGTAAGCTTGACAGAGCAGATAATGAACATGTCGGCTGCAATTGTATGGACGCTCTCGCAGGTTAATAATATATAATGGCGCATTCACATCCATTTGTAGGAGCTGTTTATTATTTAACTCCTAAGCTGCGATGCCCTGGGGAAAGCAAGAAACTGTTTAGTGTTAACAGCCGTTGTATTTTCCCTTACTGGTCACAATGGGAGGGGTGCACCAAGCAATTAGATAGAATGGAAACCTATCTCTGCTCTCATGCCGTGCATTAGCATTGCTCTAGGGATAACTTATAAACTCTCATACCGGCTGTATACATGTCAAACCTGAAAATTTTCCAATTTGGTAACATGTAAAAAAAGTAGTGTATGCTGTGCCAATATCATAGACACAAAGAAGTATTGTGCAGGGTAAAGCAGTCAAAAAATAGAACTTGACGTGGCTGAGAAAAGCATAAAACATAGTGATATAAGTATTAGGGGCAGGGCTGTGACAACCTCTCAGTATAGTCTTTTCTCATGGACGTTATATAAAGGTGCATTGAAATAGCGGCTCCGTTTGTACAGGTAATATACTAAGACACATACATGAGTCATTTTGATATAGTTATAATATTATATTTTGTTTTAATACAGTATAAACACTCGGGGAGATTTATGATTTTATAAAAGTCTAAATACGCAGTTCACTGGAGTAAGAGGCTACACATTTATTATCAGACGAACTCCTCCTAAAAGATGTGTTACACCTGTAAGCTGGCCGTGAACCACAATTGTGACAATCACAGTGACCGGGTGTGTGACAGCAGCTGGGCCCAATCCACATAGAATAAAATGAAAAATACTCGCCTCACCACTCCACTTCTCCCCCTAGTTCCCCTTAGACATTATTCAAATGAGTGTGTGTTAAATCGGCTGTGAAAAACGGCAGTTTTTCACGTCCGATTCGCACCTGTGCGGGACCCGTTTTCACTGATCCCTTATGGACCTGAGTCTATTGAGGGATCTGGAAAAACTGACAAAAATAGGACATGTCCTATTATTTCACATGCCCTCCACATGGTCCGTTAAAACAACGGCTGTGTGAACAGCCCCATAAGCTCTCACAGCAGGACGCGGCTCACACAAGGTAATAATGCCCAAAAGTCGCAATTTTTTCCCCCTCAGTTCTAAAGTATAAGACCCTTCCACAGGACAAAAGTTGAGAGGCCTGATCACATTTAGTAATAATATAATAAAAATAATTAGTGTTGAAGTTGGAAAGCCAAAAGGACGTAAATGTCATATATTGCGTTTTCCCCCCACGTTTGTTTGTTTATGTGTAGACTATGTCATTTTCTAAGTGTTATTTTCCTTGGCTGTTTTCTCAGTATTGCATTCAGTACCTTCATTGGATGAGTGCCGTGCAAAGTTCATGTGCATTTCTGCTTGTTGATCCTCTGGCTGCTTTGCCACGCTGGGCATATAGTTTCCAATTTTGTATGGAGGTGTTTAATGTTGAAACACCTCTAAAAGACACAATGTCTACTAACGCAATTGAAAAACGTGTGCTGTTTTTCTTATGCGGTTTTTACTGTGGCTCAAAATCGCAGCAAAAACGCCTTGTGAAAAGTAAGCCTAAGCGTCCATTCACACACTGCGGTTAAAACAGTGATTTCTTTTTTGTTTCGCATGTGGATTGTTACTTAAAACAAATTGAAAAACACATCAAAAAGCTTTGAAAAAGCATGTTGTATTTCGATGTGGTTCTAATCGCACCTCGACTGCAACGTGTGAATAGACCCTTATCGCTAAAAGTTGTCGTTTGACAGAACACCTGACATTGCAGGTGAGGCTTTTTCTATGTGTGATGTTCGCTCAGTGCTGATTTCTTGTACCTGTACGGTGGTTACCCAGAGGACCTGCGTTTCCACTTCTGTCCGCCTGCTACTATTTATAAGCAGCTCAGATGAAATATGGATTACATTAATACAATGCCTCGCACAAAGATATAACTCAATTGCTAATTTCAACAAGATTGATGAATTTCTTTGTTAAAGTAACCTGGAAATACATTTATCCTGGTAAAATGCGGCCAATCTGCTCTTATTTAATTGCATGGGCCCCAAATCCCCTTCAAACTGAGTTTCTACTGTACAAATTTAAACAAAGCAGCAGCTGAGGGAACGAGTGACAGAGCCCGCATTGAAAATGACACGTCTTTACTGCCCCGGCAAGTGGGGGGAAGAATATCAGAAATGGAAAAGGAGCACATGGCCGCTGGTTTGTGCCATAACAACAGGACGGACTGGTACTTCTTTGCTCCCCCTTTCCTATGCCTTGTAGGATGGGCAGAGTGCCCTTCGGCCTATCATTCCTTTCCTAATGCCGCAAAGACCCTGCAAATATTTAAAAACCCAATGAAGTGATGAGACCCCTTTACAAAAACCAATAGCAGCTGCAAATCTATGGTAAAAATGCCTTTGCTTTCAGATCATGGGTCTCCTTTTAACTCCTATAGGGTATTTGCTCCCTTACCTTTTTCAGGGCTGAGGTCTCTGATAGTAACCAGGTCCTCCATATCATGTCAAAGCAATTAAATGAAGCATCTGGGAAACGGTGTAGATGACACTGACCCATGAGCATTTCAGAGCTTCACTTAGGCAAATCCCACAGTGGAAAAGAAAACCATCTTCTACAAGAGCATCTGAGCTGCATTGTGCGTTTCAAGACAGGATCCCAGGTGCCGCCTGACAGGTGAGAGGCTGCCATAACAGAAGGTGAGTGAATGCTATAGTGTCAGGCACGGTGGTGGACCACCTGTGATAATCCCAATATTAACCAGTTACTTGTTGATGACTATTTTATTCCAGCCTGCATGTTAACGCTATTCAATTAAAAAAGTTGAAGAAAAACAGTAGGAAAACAAGTCTTGGTTTTATGAGCATCGGTGGGATGTATCTCATTAAAGAGACAGCTGTTAGCATGGCTGGCGATTACCTGTGGGATGTTAGATCATAGAGAAACAAAGACCGCCTCACACCTCCCACTTCATAACCTCAAACAGCTAAATACATCTGTCAATAGGTTATTATCCTAGCAAATGCTGTTTCATTATACAGGAAAGTCAACGTTTACGTCTCCTGGTGAATTTGGTTCAGATGGAAATATAGTAAAACATTAAAGTGACCATTATGTTCCCATATTATTTTCATAGATAACATTGTAATACAGATTGTATTCCTACCATTAAATCAGCTGCATAAGGGATCTGAAGCCTGACTGCCCTTTGCCACCACAAGAGGGGCAACAACTAAATAGAAGCCACATAAAGATTGGCACCCCAATGGCAGCAACATGCATGCAAGATTTTTACGTTGGACGTTTCAGATGGTCAGAAGGCGGCATCAGCTTTAGGGCCACAAAACCCGCACAGTTCTACTAAACCGATCTTCGATCACCATAGAACCCCATATTAATCATTAGAATCGTGGGTGGTCCGGGTATTGCGGCTGTAATATGGAAGCTGGAATGTAACTGTATTACAGCTGGCCCATGTGTAGGGGAGCACCCAGCCTAGACTACATCAATACAACAGAGGTTGGAAGGAAATGAACTACAATCACTGCTGGAAATAGTTCCAAACCATTGAAACGTAACTTTTATTTGTACTTATCATAAAAAAGTTCAGGACACATCAGTAAATTCAAAAATCCATGATATATACAATAGTAGACACTACACCAGGGTGATCGCCAGAAGACATTGCATGTACAGTTCACAATATTCTTACTAGTAGATAACATTTTTAGATATTCTTTACAGACAATACACAGCAAATGTGTCAAACAATACAATGGTATATGAGAAAGATAATGCGCAACAATTATTAGATACACGAAGATAAAACAGGAGGTGCAGTTCTCACATCAGGGACTCCAGTATTTCTGTCCCAGCCTGACAAGGATGTACCTGTTATCTCTATACAAACCCTAATATGTGTGAGAACAGGGGAACGTTATTCTGTAGTATGGAAACAGACTGTCAGAGTCACTAAGTACAATGGGAAAACTGAACAAATCATTTATGCTGTTGGTTAACAATAGTTACAGATTAGGCCCTGTTCACACAGTTTTCTGGCGCTGATTTTGACGCGAAAGTTGCGTTGGAATCACCGCCAGAAATTCTCGAAATCGCCCATTATTGATTTCAATGGGAGGCAGAGGCATTTTTTTTCCCCGGGCGGCTTTAAGCCGCTCGCCATAAAAAAAGCGGAACGTTCTTTCTTGCCACGGTTCCGTCTCGGACCTCCCGTTAAAGTCAATGGGAGGCAGAAAAGACCTGCGGCGCTCGTCAGGTCAAAATCTGCCTCAAAATTGCTAAAGGAATTCTGAGGCAGATTTTTTCTGCCTGCAAAAAAAACTCAGTGTGAACAGGGCTTAAGATATTATTCTAACATTATATAAGTATATGAATCCAAAATTTCATTCCGGGACCAATTTGATATTTGAAGAATCTCATACCGATTATACCTTTTATGTCACTCAACTATGTATATCTGGTCAAACAGTAGCTTTAGGACGGCGATGGTGCACTGTGTGCAAATTGCAGTGTACTTACAGCATGTAGAAGATTAATGATGTAGTACTGTGCAATCACAAGTGCCATGAACGTGCCCTGAAATTTACCTGGCCTTCTCTATAAGGGTTCACACGCCTGAAAAATGGCTGAAAAATCGGAAGCAGAATGCCTCCAAACATCTGCCATTGATTGCAATTGGGGAAAAACGGCGTTGTTTCGATGGGCCGTTTTTTTACGTGGCCATTTTGAAAAACGGCCGCGAAAAAGAAGTGCAGGTCACTTGGGACGTTTTTGGAGCTGTTTTTCATAGACTCTATTGAAATCAGTACATTGTAAGGGTATGTTCACACGGCCAAATTTCAGACGTATACGAGGCGTATTATGCCTCGTTTTACGTCTGAAAATACGGCTCCAATACGTCGGCAAACATCTGCCCATTCATTTGAATGGGTTTGCCGACGTACTGTGCAGACGACCTGTTATTTACGCGTCGTCGTTTGACAGCTGTCAAACGACGACGCGTAAAAATACAGCCTCGTCAAAAGAAGTGCAGGGCACTTCTTTGGACGTTTTTGGAGCTGTTTTCTCATAGACTCCAATGAAAACAGCTCCAAAAACGGACGTGAAAAACGCCGCGAAAAATGCGAGTTGGTAAAAAAACGTCTGAAAAGCAGGGTCTGTTTTCCCTTGAAAACAGCTCTGGATTTTCAGACGTTTTTGTTGACTACGTGTGAACATACCCTTAGGGTATGTGCACACGATGAGAGGCTTTTACGGCTGAAATGACAGACTGTTTTCAGGAGAAAACAGCTGCCTCGTTTCAGCCGTAAAAGCTCCTCCTCGTATTATGCGAGGCGTCTGTGACGCTCGTAAATCTTGAGCTGCTCTTCATTGAGTTCAATGAAGAACGGCTCAAATTACGTCTGAAAGAAGTGTCCTGCACTTCTTTGCCGAGGCAGTCAATTTACGCGTCGTCGTTTGACAGCTGTCAAACGACGACGCGTAAATTACAGGTCGTCTGCACAATACATCGGCAAACCCATTCAAATGAATGGGCAGATGTTTGCCGACGTATTGTAGCCGTGTTTTCAGGCGTAAAACGAGGCATAATACGCCTCGTTTACGCCTGAAAATAGGTCGTGTGAACCCAGCCTTACAGTGGTACATTGTATACATAAAACACAATAGAGGAGATATTTTAATACTGTCTTAAAGAGAATCCGTACAAAACTAGACCAAACAGGCAGAAACCACGCCAAATTTTTCACAGTGACGCACACTGAAAGATAAATTTTGCGCATCTTGTTAGACATGTTAGATATTTTTCTTTACATCAATATCTTGCAAAAAAAAAAGGTGCAAGCTAATAACAAATCTGGTGAATTTTATGACTCCTCTTTGCCATGCCCCTTTTTCCGGTTTCTAAAACGCATAATAAATTTGTTGCACGCCATGTACGACACTTTTTGACATAATTTGCGCCAGAATTCTGGCACATTTTGCTTAGTAAATTTTCCCATTGTTTTTTTTTTTTTTTTTGGAGAGGTACAGAAAGACTATATTCGTGTAGTCTAAACCAAGAAAGGCCAGTAAACAGATCAGATTTTATTCACAGTTGTACACTTTGGACACGCCATTTAGTCAAAGCGATCCATAAAACATTTAGTTTGAATGAGATACACTAAGAGATAGAAACGTTGTTTTGTTTTATATATTTCAGCACCAAGAAAAGTTTCCATTCCCGGTGATCGTACATCTCTGTAAATCCAATCACTGGTTCACAAGTGGCAAAACATGAATCCCAATGTACCCTGTCTATCCTACATATCGCCACGGAGCGTGATACATCAAGCAATAAAGGATGATACCAGCCATGCAGAAGCATCAACTCCAAGACGATTCAAGCTGAGCAGCCTATATATGATGAGTGGAAAGAGAAGTAAACCTATGCAGCTGTTATGTTATAGTAAAAATGTGGACATTGTAGATCCCGTCATTTATTTCTTATAAGTGCAGTGACAAAGAGTAATTCTAACCTTTGCCATTACTAAAGACAGAGATTAGTAGCCATCAGCTACATTGTATGTCGGGAAATTTCCTGGCGTACACTCTAAACGTGATGTGAACAGGGCCTTAGAAGCTCTGTCACTAGTTTAGTAATGCCCTATCTGCTAGCTAATCTAATGGGCGCTGTCATGCTGATAATGCTAGAGAAAATTGTGTCCCAAAACGTTTATTATTTTAAAAGTTATGAGCTTTTTTCCTAAACATGTAAATGACCCTATACTAGACAAGTGGGAGGTAACACCAGCGATTCTCTTGAGGTGGAGCTACCATACAGCCCCTGACGCTGTCCTATCAGCATGAAGCTGCTTCACACAGTGTAGGAGACTGAGGCTGGAGGGAAGGGGGATCACATCAAAATAGCCATATTTCCGGCTGTGGACCACCTAGAACAGCGATTTTGGTGGCATATGAAAGATTAGATTCTAATCTTTCATATGACACCAGGATCGCAGTTGTGAAATAACCGGAGATATCACCCGTTGAATACACAGTTGGGAATGGAAGCTGTATACTATATGATCACGCTGTGTTACAGGGCAGGGGACGGGGAGAAGCTGTATGCTGATTGGACAGCGTCATACACAAAACATTACACCGCCCAGAGTGAAAAGAAAGTGTCACCTCCTATTTGGCAAGTATAGCCAAATTAGCATATTTAGAGAAATACACATATCTTTGCAAATAATAAAAGTTTTTGAAAACAAATTACCTTGTAGTTATCAGCATCATAGGGCCTATTCAATTAGTTAGGAAATAGGGAATTAATAAACTTGTGACAGATACTTTTTAAAGGCATTTGCTGGTTTAGGGTCAGTTCACATGGCGAATTTTGCTTGGCGGGTCCCGTCGCGAAATCCGCTGCAGAATTACTTCACTTTAATAGGAGGTTCGGGTGGAATCCGCCTGAAGATCGGCAGGACGCTTCTTTTTCCCGCTAGCTGAAAAAAATCAGAGAGAGGGAAACAGAAACGTCTGTCTCTCACTGAAATGAATGGGAGGCAAAATTTAGCGGCGGATTCTGCTGCAAAAATTCAACCGTGTGAGCTGACCCTTAAGCTAATAAGGCTTCTGCAAATTTCTAATAAACTTTGTATATAAATTTTTCATGATTTTCAAGAGCTCTTGTTGCAGTCAGTGCATGGAAACATTTTTGTTAACATCCGGAGACTGAAAATCTGTATTGGATATGTGATGAACTTACAAGGGAAAATTTGATTTCCGCTTTACTTCCATGTTCTATTATTTGTCAGCTTCTCCTAATAAAGGGAGTGAGTTCAATTATATATATATATTAGGGTATTCCCTATTATATAAGGGTAGGATCGCTCTGTCGGGGCTTACCAAATTTGATGGCATATCAGTTATATTGATGAGGGTCTATGTAGCAGTACCCCACTGATCCTAAGTACAAGGTCCCACATCCCCATTCTTGTATAGAACTTCCTATTGAAATGAATGGGAGATAGGAGAAATGGGACCTGGGACACCTAATTTTTGTCATTGATGGGGGTCACAGCATTCAGACAGTTTTGTGACATTTCCAATTGATATATCTGATTGTTTTGCCATCTTTTAGTAACTACAACATTGTCCTGTTTCCTTTGTTAATGTACCCACATATGTGCCAACAAATTTAATCCAGCAAAATGAATTTACAAAATATTATATAGCAGACCTCCCAACAGTATCGCTTTCCACAAATACTATAGGTAGAGTTTATGTAGATCTGCATGTAAAGGAGCCTTTCTAGTCCCTTTTTGGAGCAGGACATAGATGCAAATGTTGTAAAATATGATAAGGCACTGGCATAATTTTAGTTCTCTTTTTTTTATAGTATAATTTCACACTAATATGTAATGATTGTAATAAACAAATGCACATTTTTCCAAAACCTACAATAAAACACACCTTCAGCATCAATGAAGTTCTTGTGATGTCAGACAATGACTTCAGGTTCTTCGGCTTGCATGTCGACCGTCGTTTCTAATCCCGGTATGAGGCGAGGTAAAGTTTCCAAACGGTACGTGGGAAGTAAGCACGCAAATCCTGTTATTTGTTAACAGGATTTGAGGGCATGCCTCCTATGCACCGCATTGGAAAAGTCACATCAGCAGAATCGTTGCAGTCCAGGATAAAATTCCGTGTCCCATCGGTTGTTGAAATCTCTCTTCTAAAAAGGTGATGTTTACCGGACACCCTCTGAAGACCTGGATAGTCATCAGTAGCTGAAATCCATGTCAATTTCCATTGTGTATTAAAGCATTGATCGGAAACACTGATACCCATAGTCTTAGAAATGCAATTTGCGGCTCCGGAATGGTATTAAATATTTGATTTGAGTCATCAAAAGAATTTGTCAGGCAGCAGATAGGATTCGTAGTATCTGACAAGTCAACCTTTTACACACAGAAAATCCTATCATCACAACAAAAGTCTCTGACATTTTCGTCTTAATATTACAAAAACATCAAGTACGCAAATTGTTCATAATGCGTGTTCAGTTCAAAGGATGTAGATAGAGATTTGGAAATAGGGAAAAAATAGATATTGCATAATATGGTAATACATAAAATGGCATTATCAATATACATTGTTCATTCATTGCCAAAAACCACATCCATATGTCAGGTGCTCGTAGTATTTGGTTATTCTAGACACAGATCTTGTGCAGCTTCCAGATCCTCATCTGGTATCGGATGTCAGGGGACAAATACATCATAAAGGCTGAATTTTTTTCCTGTCCAATTCTATTATTTCAACTAAGGATTTTTACTGCTGACTGAAGGATATTACATTTCTAGAATTTCAATATTTTATGTCTATGGCCAGCAATAACCTCAAATGGGAATTCCAGTGAAAAAAAGTTTCAGAGAGAGAGCAAATCTGAACATTTTGCCAGAAGTCTCCCTGTGTTGACCCACATAGACGTGGTGGAACTCCCCAGACATTTCAGGTCCAGCGGCACCAAGATTTTAACTTTTTTTTTTATTACTGCTACACGATACTAAAGCAACCAAAACCAAATTAAGTTGATTAAATCTATATATGTGGTCTAGTAGGGGTGCTGGGGCATTGGAGTAGGAGACAATCTGTATTTCCACTGGAGTTCTTGTACCTATTCTTTTTCTCCCTATAAGCAGCCATTTCAGATTTTGTAGGGGCTGACTGTGGTATGAGATTGTGGTGTGGTTTAGATTATTGACAAATAAGGAGGAGAAGACCACAGAACTCCAGTAGAAAAATATATTCCTTTATTCACCAAAACATCACCTGCAATGTTTCAACCCTAAAAGGGTCTTTGTCATGCGGTCTTCTCCTCCTTATTTGGATTTGCTATTTCCCCTGGACCGGGGTTATCCACTGTGAGCACCCCCCTGAAGTTGGGACTCTTATACGATCCGCTGGTTGTGCTGCTGATATCTACTATTTCTGTAGATTATTGACCACTCGCCCAACGTTAGGTTTAGTAGCCCTTTAAATCTGAGCTATATTAATTTCTCCTGATTTGATATGTTGGGTTTTCTTGATTTCAGTGTGTCTGACCTTGATGTGACACTTAAGAGATATCAGCCAGTGACTTTGCAATCTCAATCATCAAGTGTAATCAGTTCTGTAGTTGGACTTCTTATTGTTGAGTGCTGTCAATCTTGCTGATTCAACACAACTCCAATCAAAGCACAGTGCGAGGAACGTGAAAAGCAACTTCAAAAGCAATCACTGGACTTTCACCTAATAAAAGGTATTACTGGGCTCATATAGCAGGGCCTGTTATATACCTTCCTATGGAAGTTCATTTGTAGAAATTGTGTGCATCTTCCATTCACTGGTATTAGTGGATTATGTAGGAGCCGTTAGTCATATAAGTTCTCCATAGCAAACAATCACGGTATCATATTGTATTTTCTACGCTGTAGCACAGAAATTTTAGTTGTAATCCAGTTGGGTACGATCTGCACATTTATTTTTCTTTTCTGGATTCTTCATAAATACGCTCCTTTGCATTTTGAAGTTGGAGATTGCACAGTATTATAATGACCTGCGCCTCAACTACAAGGATATTTTGCAAAAGATAAACAGAAACTCACTGATCTAATACTAAGTAAAATATATTGACCTGATAATCACTTGGCAAGGGTTAATAATAGTAATTCAATGTAAACCAAGTACTGGCATGTAAAAGATACAGTTCTTATCTGTAACAGATTGACATCCCAGGACCATATAAATAGTTTATTATAGTTTAACTGGCAAAGGAAAGTTTCTATGACATATTTTATCACCATCTATATTTTATACTTACATATTACTCTTGCTAGATCTTTAAGCTACAGAAAGCAATGTAATATCACTTTTATAACAAGATAACTGCAGTAAAAATAACAATGCTTACCGGCTTCAAACTCCCATAAGTCTACATGATAGCCAAGAAGTCAGCCACAGAAGACACAATGATTTAGGGGAGACTTCTTCTTGTATCAGATCAAAGGTAAAGACGATGTTCCACCGGGATATTGCCTGGAATGGAACAGCCCTATGGCACATTCAAGTCTGTTAAAATAAACTTAATCTAGTTTCTATGGACTTCTGAAAGTGGATGTGGTCTGGGGCCTGTATTTAGGGGGTCTGTATTTAGGGGTCTGTATTAGTTTATGGGGTCTGTATTTAGGGGGCCTGGTCTAGGGTCTGTATTCGTTTAGGGGTCTTTATTTACGGGTCTGTATTTAGGGGTCTAGACTGAGGTCTGTATTAGATTAGGGGGTCTGATCTGGGATCTGTATTACTTAAGGGAGTCAGGTCTGGGGTAATTATTAGTGTAGGGGGTCAGGTCTGGGGTCTGTATTTAGGGGGTCTATTAGCTTGAGGTCTGAGGTCTGTATTTAGGGGGTCTGGGGTCTGTATTAGTTTATGGGGTCTATATTTAGGGGGCCTGGTCTAGGGTCTGTATTAGTTTAGGGGTCTGGTCTGGGGTCTGTATTAAGGGAGTCAGGTTTGGGGTCATTAGTGTAGGGGGTCAGGTCTGGGGTCTGTATTTAGGGGTCCTGTCTGAGGTCTGTATTTATTTAGGGTGCTTGTTCTGGGGTCTGTATTTGTTTAGGAGGGGTCTGGTCTGGGGACTGCAATAGTTTAGAAGGTCTGGAGTCTGTATGTATTCTATGAGCTAGTCTGGGGTCCAAATTTATTAGTCTGAGTAAAAAGGGGTGTCCGGGCACATCGATAGGTCATCAGTATAAAAAATGGTCTGTGCCCGCACCACCCCTTTAATGTATGGTTCTGGGCCTTGGTGCCTAAATTTGTGTGTTTCTATATGGGCTGAAAATGGCTGCAGAAGTGGTGGGCAAAGATGTCTCATCAGGAGAAATCACCATAACGGTCTGCGTCAGATGGTGAAGAAAAGCAAACGACTCCCATCATAGAAGACGTCACTTGTGAGTCACTGGACCTATAGGGGATCTGTTCTCTCCTGACATGTCTGTTATAGGAAATCCTTGTATTCTACATATCTTTGTGTACCCAGGACTAATAGACAAATGTGTGTTACATTCCCATTGTCAAGAGGAAGTGTCCCTGAACAGTGTGATACAGTCAGCAATGGTTGGAGACTGTCAGTGTGT
Organism: Rhinoderma darwinii; assembly: GCF_050947455.1. Taxonomy (NCBI): domain Eukaryota; kingdom Metazoa; phylum Chordata; class Amphibia; order Anura; family Rhinodermatidae; genus Rhinoderma; species Rhinoderma darwinii. The sequence continues at coordinate 30,247,447 of NC_134696.1, read as the reverse complement.
AGGGACACAGCCCTTTGACAAGAGGAATCGTAACAACCATGTCAATACTCGCACAAAAAGGTTGTGTTCACTATAGACACGGCAGAGCGGCGGTGGGAAAGGGGGGCCCAAGTTTGTGGAACAGCCCAGGGCCTGTGGTCTACTTAATCCGCCACTGTCCCCAACTCTTTCCTGATGATGGTGAGGCAGGAAGCTATACAGAACTCTTCATATACATAGGCGCCCAAGTGTATTTAAACATAGGACAGGGACATCAGCCCAAGGTTGATGCTCTATTTTAGGGCCTGTTCACATCAGCGTCGGGTTCCGTTTGGGGTTTCCGCTCAACTACTTCATCAGAGGAACAGATGAACGGAAAGCCGAATGGAAACTATAGCTTCCTTTTGCATTACCATTGATTTCAATGGTAATGCTTCCATTGCAATTGGTTTCCGTCTGTTTCCGTTCCGTAAAGTTTCCGTTTTTCAACGGAAACAATAACGTAGTCGTAAACAGAAACTTTATAGAACCGAAACAAACGGAAACCAACTGCAACGGAAGCATTACCATTGAAATCAGTGGTAATCAAATGGAAGCTATAGCTTCCGTTCGGCTTTCTGCTCATCTGTTCCTCTGATGGAATAGATGAACCGAAACCCTAAACGGAACCGGGCGCTGATGTGAACAGGCCCTTATATAGATCCCTGTGTAATATATGAGTGATATTATATAGTATGTTTTAGCCAATGACTGAAGATAGCTGGACATTCCTTCTACAAGGAGGCAGTCCTAAGACATCATAGAGGATTGTGATATAAAGCATGCGCTATATGATCCATTCTAAGCTGCCATTATTTTACTGAAATTCACATAGCTGAGGTTTGCCTACGGTAACTTGATCTAAGAGTATTTATAATGGCACCAGCGCAGCCTTTTTGTTAGTGTCACTGGCCACATTTTGTTAGTTGGCATTGGACCAACAGGGTATTGGTAAGGTAAGTATTACTTCTTTTGTTATTTTATTGAAGTGTAAAGCTCTTTGTAATTTTTATGTGGCTGGACAACCCTTTTAATTCTCTAATTATAAGCCCAAACCCACAAGGTCTTCTTCTCGCAGCAACGGTTTCGTTACAGTCTATTTTGTTTTAATCTATGTTCATGATTTGATATGATGGTATAATAACCATAGGCAAGTAAACAATTTATTGCATTAACTTGTACTTGGTATGGAAATGTCTACATTTTCTATAGATTTTGATTTATAAATATACTATATAAATATTATATCTGCTACCTGGAGACCTCATCCTTCAGGCAATATACTGTATATAATTAATGTGCAATCTCAGCCATCATCACATTTGGGTATAAGTAGGAAGAGGCAGGGATTTAAAGTATAATATCCAATTTGTATTCTAGGTGAAGAGGAAGAAAATTATTCTGCATGTAGCAAGCGGGTATTATTGAAAGATCATTTTTTTTACTGATACAGATATAGCGATCTTAAACTTGAATTTTAACACATTAAATTCAGTACACAGTACAAAAAATTTTAACTTGACGTTTTCAATGGCTGAAGTTAGAACTGCAGCAAGTTATCAAGATAGGAATAGCTACATCTGAATCATGGAAACACAGGTCACCAAATAAAACTTGGGTTAATATTTCCTGTGTCTTCTGCTTTTGCTATAGATTCAGATATTGCAGAACAATTTAACTCTATCTCTAAGAGTCCTTTTACATGGCCCGATAAAGGACGTATAATCAAGCGCCGATCTATGACAGCTCGTTGATCGGCGCTCGTTTGCTCCATTCAGGAGAAATGAACGGTTATGTATGGGGACGAGCGCTTGTTACTACGATCGTTCGTCCCCAAACATTTCCATTACACAGGGAGATGTGCTGCCGACTAGCGACCATTTTATTGGCCGCATAAACAAGCAGAAATTTGCCCATTTGCCCAATCATTGGCCCTAGTAAAAGTGCCTTGAGCAAACAAAAATATTTTTTGTATTGACAAAAGTTAATAACTTGTCACATCCCGTCTGCAGAGCAACAGAAATATGAAAGGTTCAGACAACTTTTACCTATACATTTTGTATAAGGTAGCTCATCAATCATATCTTTTAACTAAAGATAATGGTGGAACTAGGTGAGAGGAGGTCAGCCTAAGGGTATGTTCACACGGCTTATTTTTCGGCCGTTTTTCGGGCCGTAAACGGCCGAAAAATCGGAAGCAGAACGCCTCCAAACATCTGCCCATTGATTTCAATAGGAAAAACGGCTTTCTGTTTCGACGGGGTGTTTTGAAAAACAGGCGCGTTAAAAAATGCCAGCGAAAAAGAAGTGCGTGCTTGAGCCGTTTTTCATTGACTCTATAGAAAAACAGCTCCAAAAACGTTCATGAAAAACATGAGTTTGCTTAAAAAACAGCTCAGAATTTTCAGACGTTTTTGAGTTTGCGTGTGCACATGCCCTAAGAAGTGTAATTTCCACTTTCCTGGATGTCATGCCAATTTAGCAACCCACTCTCATCATCCTCAACTGAATTAGGGCACGTTCAAACGCGGCACAAATTTTCTGCTGCAGACTTTTAGACAAATTCGCGGCAATTACGCAACGAATCTGCTGCAAATTCTGAGGGTTCATGCAAACATGATGGATTTCGCTGCAGGTATGCCGCAGGTTCAGCCTAGGTTGAAATCCACAATGAAAATCCGCCGCTTCTCTACAACAGACTCGGCATGCTGCGGAATGTAAATTCCACACCGCAAGCTATTTTCTGCACAATTGTTTCTTGCAACGTCTGCACTAATTAAACTAAAAAGCTATAGAAACCAAAGACAGAAAAATCTGCTGCGGATTTCCGATGGAGCCTGTCCGCAGTGTAATTCCGCAGCAAATCTGCCATGTCTGAACATGTCAGTTCTACTTTCCTGGATGTCAATTTAGCAACCCGCTCTCCTCGTCCTCGACTTTATTATAGGGCAGCAATCTGTAAAGATGCCTTTTTAATAGTCATACTAATCTCCTTTCTGTGCCCCTAAACCTGGGCCTCATAATCAATTTATTAATATTATATGTATAATATATTATTTAGCATACATTGAATATAAAAACCCAAAAATTACAATTATTACATATCCACACGTCTATAATAACCTGTAGAATTATTTAAAAGGTTGATCACGGTGAAATGTGAAAGTCATAAAAAAATTTTTTTTTAAAAAAGCCCAAAGACGGATATCACTTTTTTTGTATATCCATGCGGCAAAAACAAAAAATGATAGAAATTACGCAGTCATTTTTAGGTACCCTCAAAAAACAAATACAACTTCTCCTGCATAACACAAGTCCTCATACAGTCACGTCAATAAAATGCATTGAGGAAAAAAACAAAAAAATGTAGTGCGTCGTTATGACCTGGTGTGGTCATTATGGGGTTAAACGGATGAATGGTTGAACATAGATCGATGTGTTTGTATTCTGTGGCAAACATAGGAGTGTTTCGAGAAAGCATAACATCTTTTGAACAGTGTCTGTTTTAGCATATCAAAAGTGAGTGAGATCTGGGCTTATATTTGCCTTCTCATATGTATTCAACAGTTGTAGTCGCTCGCGGTAGGTGCTTGGATGATATTCTTGACACAAATATCACATAGAAAATCAATTTTTTACATGAATAATCTTTGCAAGCTTATTTTTGAGCTCAAAGATAAGAAAAATAACCTGTCTATTGAGCTGTCATCCGTAAAAACGTGAAGTACTGTACATATAAGAAAAAAAATCATTACTAGATACAACAGTATGATTAAACAAGGATGATCTATGATCACCAACTAGTACAGATATTGATTGTATGAGGTTAAAGGTCATAGCGGTGGTTTCAGTAACTCAATAAGATACATATCACTCTCTGCGGAGTGTTTAAATGAACCTTTAATCCAGATTTACAGAGATCTGGCCTTAAAAACCTTAGTTCACCCTTTTAGTCCTAAGCTACAAAACTCATTCAGATCATTCTGAGGAAACCGCGTTCATCAAGTTCAACACACGGACCTTCTGCAACGATTCTGTTTGTGCTTTTTCAGGTAGAATATATTTCCTTGACTGTATTTTCCCAGTGGGGTACAAAAGCCCCGGCTGGGCCGCCACATCCGATTGCTTGACTGTCTTGTCACTTGACAAAAACATTGCAGCCCTGCTCTGAAGTTATAAACCTGAACAGTCATAATGGAAAAAGCTACCTGAGCAAAATATTGATATATAAAGAGACTTCACTACATGAAAAATACAAAAAAACAAAGAACCAAAAAGTTTAATAAAATGTAAACATAGAATATTATATCTCACTTGCAATTATTTTCATGTTGACCAGGTCAAATCTATGACATTCATCATATGTACACACCCATTATACTTTTTTTTTTCTGCCCAAATTATGGTTGTCACTACCCTGCCCACAGACAGGAGAATATGGGGATCAACTGACCCTGGGAAAAAAAAAAAACATACTGGGCTAAGAATTTGGTGATCTGATAAATTGGATAATGATTCCTATTCTTGAATCGGAGCCATGAAAAAAAACAAAAACATAAAGGGTATGTTCAGACGTGGCGGAATTTTCCCGCTGCAGATTATGCCCAAAATTTGCGGCAATTACATATGAATTCGCATATTTGACAGGTAATTCAGACGTTATCACAGTGGACTTGCCACAGATTTCAGCCTTTGCTTTGCAAATTCACTAGGTCACTAGGTCAGGTAATGGTATAAAATAACAAACTATCCTATACTCACCTCTGAACTACCCTCCCCCATGCTACAGCCCAGTGACTCCGGTCCTGGAAGCTCCTGCAGCGGTCACGTGCCATTCATTAGTCATGTGTTGTTGCAGCCAATCACTGTCTTAAGCGGTGATGCTGCCATGAACGGCACGTCAGCGCTGAGGTCAGTGATTGGCTGAAGTGGCACGTGCTGAAGAATGTCACGTGAACACTACAGGAGCTTCCGAGACTGGAGCAATGTGAAATGTAGCTACTTCGCTGGAGCGGGAGTCATTTCAGGGGTTAGTGTTGACTGCCCTAGGGAAAAATTTAGAAAAAGTCATGGATAACCACTTTAAGAAATTTTCTGCCAATTAAACGGCACAAAAAAAACGCTTCTAAAAATGCTAGCAGCTTTCAAATTGTAACATGCATTTTTTAATGACATTTTTTATTTTGGTGTATTTTTGTACATGCTTTTTTTCTGGCATTCTCGAAGTTCTATAGGGAAGCCTATGGGAAGAAAACGTCTGAACATAACGCCATACCCATAGCTGACATCCTGCAATTGGGAAAATAACACCACCGACCAAAAAATTGCCTCAAAAACACCACAAACCAAAACGCAGTTCTGTGTCATGCATTTGATATTTTGCTATAGACTTTAACCCCTTAAAGACACCGCCTAGTTTGGGCCTTAAGGCTCAGAGCCCATTTTTCAAATCTGACCTGTGTCACTTTATGTGGCTAACTCTGGAATGCTTAAACCTATCCAAGCTATTCTGAGATTGTTTTGTCGTGAGACATTGGGCTTTATGTTAGTGGTAAAATTTGGTCGATATATTCAGTGTTTATTTGTGGAAAAGAACAACATTTTGAGAAAATTTTGAAAATATTAGCATTTTTCTTAATTTAAATGTATCTGCTTGTGAGGGTATGTTCACACGAGGGCGTCCGTAACGGCTGAAATTACGGGGATGTTTCAGCCTGAAAACATCCCCGTAATTTCAGCCGTAGCGGCATGTGCAGGCGCTTGAACGCCGCGTCAATTACGGACGTAATTGGCGCTGCTATTCATTGGAGTCAATGAATAACGGCTCCAATTACGGCCAAAGAAGTGACAGGTCACTTCTTTGACGCGGGCGTCTATTTACGCGCCGTCATTTGACAGCGGCGCATAAATTACGCCTCGTGTGAACAGACAAACGTCTGCCCATTGCTTTCAATGGGCAGATGTTTGTCAGCGCTATTGAGGCGCTATTTTCAGACGTAATTCGGGGCTAAAACGCCCGAATTACGTCCGTAAATAGGCCGTGTGAACATACCCTAAGACAGATAGTAATACCACACTTAATAGTTACTGGTTCACATTTCCCATATGTTTACTGGCATCATTTTTTGAACATTGTTTTATTTTTCTTGGACGTTACAAGACTTAGAACATAAACAGCAATTTCTCATATTTTGAAGAAAATGTCAAAAGCCTCTTTATTTTTTAGGTACCAGTTCAGTTCGTAAAAAGACACTCTGTAAAAAGAAGTAGCATGTCACTTCTTGAGGCGTTTTTTGGAGCTGATTTTCCATTGAACACTATGAAAAACGCCTCAAAAGAAGCTCCAGATTAAATAAAAAAAGCTTCATTTTCAGCTTCAAAAACACCTGAAAATCAGAGGCTGTTTTCTCTGAAAACAGTTCCGTATTTTCAGATGTTTTTTGTGAAGCGTGTGAGCATACCCTCAGATTACCATAACCAAGAAATGACTGTCATATTTTTCAATGAATATTCTTTGATACAGGATCTCGTTTTAACGTCTGTATCATTTTGCTCTAATCTAGGTGAGCAGTAAAAGTTACCACAAAAAGTTGATAACATATTAGCAAGTGAAATATTCTGGAAATAGACTTTGTTATTATCAGAAATGCATCCAGACTTCATAGCCTATTTCTATTCACCCTTATTGAAATGGAAAAGTGTGATAATGTAATGATATGTAAAACATGAACTAACAGCATTGTGTGAACGAAATGTAATCAGTTTTATGCTGCAGAGAGCAAGGGAATTGATGAGAAACGAAAGGAAAGAACTTGGTGGAAAACAAACTTGAAGCTCAATAAAAAGTGAAGGCTAGACATTAAACAAAATAAATGGGAAGGTGGGTGGGTGCCAATTACACGTGGGGGAGGGTGCAATTTATTCAAGTCGAAAAAAAATATTTAAGTTTTACCTCCAGGTGCATCCAGGGGGAAGAAAAGTTGCAATCTTTTGTCTTGGGCGCTAAGGATACATTCACTTGTTGCAGATTTGTTGCAGAAATTGTGCAGAAATGACCTCATTCAGATACATGGGACAGATTTTTTTTTGGTGCAGTTTTTGGCTCCGTTTTCTGAGCCAAAGCCAGAAGTGGATTCAGAAGGAAGGGACGGTATAAAGAAAAAAACTGATGCTTCTTCTTTGTTTTGTATCCACTCTTGTGTTTGGCTCCAAAAATGTAGACAAAAAACGGCTACAAAACTGCATCAAAACTGTGTGTGTGATCCTGACTTAAAGTGTAGCTAAACGTTTGACAAACTTCTGACATGTCATAGTGACATGTCAGAAGTTTGGATTGGTGGGGGTCCGAGCACTGAGAATCTCTAGAACAAAGCAACTGAAGCGCTCGTGTGAGCGCTCAGCCACTTTGTGTCTGTTCACCTTTTTCCGGAAAGCCGAAGTATCAGAGTACGGGCTCATAGATTTTGTATTGAGTCCGTACACGATACATTTATTTCCGGAAAAAGCCGAACAGACACGAAGAGGCTGAGCGCTCACACGAGCACTTCAGCTGCTTCGTTCTAGTGATTGGTGGGGGTCTCAGTGCTCCGACCCCCACCAATCCAAACTTCTGACATGTCACTATGACATGTCAGAAGTTTCTCAAATGTTTAGCTACACTTTAAGTGAGCTTGTCCTGTCCCTGCCAACCTACGTACCTACCAACATTTGAATTCCAAATCAAGAGACATTTGTAATTCCCGCCCTATTTCACCCAGGAACGCTAAAAAAACTGAAAACTCCTATTTTTATACATAATTTGTATAATCCCCATGCCTTTAGGGTTCAGTTCGCCAGACAGTCTGACATAAAATGGGACTATTGGCAACTGTGCCTTTCCCCTGATGGAACCTGATCTTATTTTTTACTTTCACATGGAGTTGTAATACAGTCAGAATAAATTAAATAAATTACGAAAGTTCATAACATAATTTGTAAACTAGGCGCACACACAATGCACAGCTATGAATCTAAGCTCTTTTGACATCAGGCGCATTATGAGAATATTTATTTTTCTCTTTTTTGATTGAACATAGAAATATATTAAGTTTATGAAGGTGACTGACCGTGTCCTAGTTGTTTTTTTTCCATGGTATAAAGAGCAGTCATCTTCGACTGAGTGCTGAAAAGGCAATTGAATGCCCAGGGCATATCAAATAACGCTACGCAAGGAACAAAATGTGAACGCCAATGAAATTATGCCTTTGCTACGCAGCAAAACGTTCTCATTTTCTAAGAAATGTAATGGGGGTAGACTGGTTTATAAGATTCACACAACTCCAATTTAATGAAACTCCGTAACAACTCTGAACATTTAATGGCTACACTGGAAAATTTCTGCAATAGTGCAGACATTATCATATATTATTGAATATGTTTGTACCGTGCAAATGTGCCTGCAGTGGCAAGTTGTACAGTTTCATTTTGCTTTTAACATTTATTTTGCCCTTCTATTTTAGTCTACATATATATATATATATATATATATATATATATATATATTTATTTTATTTTTTTCTGTTCTCTCATACAAGAGATTCAGGTTCACTAACGGAGACTACCGAAATGAATGTATAAAAACCCCTGTAGTTAACATTGAAAACGTGAATAAAATCTGACTTCTATTCTGCCCTCTGATTGCTTGTGACTTGTGAGGCTGCACTACTGAGAGAGCCTGATGACATTTCCTGTTTTGAGTTCTGTTAGGTGATCTTGTTTGGATTCAAATCACCAAATATATCAATATCCTCACATATACAGGCATGCAAATGTAACAGTCACTTCCACTAGGTGTCCCCCTTCATGTAATGTGCTTTCCATCACCTGTTGTCAAGCAAAACCTGGCTTTAGTTACACAGCAGAATTAACAGACTGCAGAATGTAGGGGTGTGCCTGTCCATACAAGGGTATGGAGAGGGGAGTGGGAGCAGGAGCAGAGAAAGAGACACAGAAATGCTTCCCTTACAAGTCTATGGGGAGGGGTGGGGGAAGCAGGAGGAGAAAGCAGAAGCAGAGTGAGAAAGATATAGATACGCTGAAGCCACTGGTAAGATTTCTATGTGACTCCAATGCTGGATTATTGGCTGTACTATCCATTACTGCGGTTTAAACTCCTCCCTGCTGCTGCTGCAGTGTATATATATATAAGTGTGTGTATGTGGTAGATAAAGATAGGAGAGCAGGATTCTACTCTTCTGTGTGTGCAGTGTATAGAAAACATGATAGCAGTAAAGCTCTGCCCACTATCTCAGAGAAAACTGATAATTAGAAACAGAGCCTGCACAGGGGAGAGCTGCTAAATGATGCAGAATAAAAGTCATATAATGGCCAGAAATAGTGTTATTTGTCATGTACAAACATATGACAGCTTATTCTGAAAAGTGCCTGAAAAGTTCTGTACGCTTTAAAGTTGGCAATACAAATGAAAAACAAATATCTGCTGGAAAGATAAAGCTAAAATATCCCTCATAAAATGTCCTTAATTCAAAAGGAAAGAAAATTTATGGCCCAAAGGGATTAAAAATTGTTGTCACTACAAATCCCCTTTAGCCCGCATCAGTACCCTATTTAGATCTCAGGAGCCTATAGGCAAACATGGTCTGGCGCCACAGACTCTGCCAGTTACGTAGGCCACACATTAATTTATGTATGGCTTTAAAATGTTTGCTCTTACAAAATAAAGCAAAACGTGGATCGCTTCTCACAACATTTAGCGAACACTTCAGCCTTCCCCTTGTCCCTCCTTGGGTGTACTCCCAAAGCATTGTAAATGTCTAATTAACATATAACTACACATTATTCACATTTGAATATGCATATTTCAGTTTATTCATATGTAAATTTCCATTTTAGCAGGTGCCCTTCCCCCACGGCTGCCTATAGGCGCAGATGTGCAAAAACAACTTTCAATCATAATTTTAGCTTGAAAGTATTAAAACCATTTTCTCATATTCATTAACCTTGCCCAACTAGGACTAAATCTAGGCCCAAGTCACACAAGATTAAATGTGTTCTTCAAGGGACTGGTGATTGCTTGCTAAATAACGCCTGACTTTTTCAGACTCTGCATAAATAAAATATGGTACATTGGCTTCCTGGTGATTATCATTAATTCAAGGTGGTCTGTAATGAAATCTGATGTCGCACATTGAGGGAATCGAGAAATATTTTGGCAATGCTTTCAATATAATGAATTGGGGAAATATATTTTGGTTCGGTTGTGGTGGCAGAACTGACAGTTAAGGAATCTTTTTCTACAATATATGTGAATCATAATGGAGCTGTACATATGTTAATGAGATATCACAGATCCAATTATAGTAAATGCCCTAATTAACAATGTGGGCGGGTGAACCCATTATACGATCATTTACACTACTGACAAGAATCTGCTCATTAAACATGGTTTTTATTTTAATCTCTTCCAGTGGGTGAAGTGAGAGATATGTGTCACTGCTTTTTTTTTATAGGACATGTTTCCAGTTATTGCGGTAGTAAGATTTTTGTGCTACTGAATCTTATATGCAGTTTTTTTTCATATACATTAATTTTAATGTGTTTTTCCAGACCACAATTTTCTAGGTATATAGTCAGGTACTACATATCTCTTTCCTCTAAAGCACTGGTGGTCAAAGAGTAGATCTACCGGTAGACCTCAAAGTGGGGACCTGTAGATGTCAATGTGAGGCCGCCGGCTGTTCTCCTGCTGGCTGCAACACAGAAGTTGGAAAAATGCCTCCTCATAGGTTCATGTTTTAGTCCATCTGTCACAACCTTTTCTAATGAATTGCTCAGCAGTGAATCATATAAGGACTCTTGAGACTTAGACGGTGCTATTAGTCGGTGTAATAATAATAATAATAATAATAATAATAATATACATGTATGCAAACCAGTAAAACATGTAAACAGAACGGCACCTCTTTCAATTTATATCACGAGTCTTTATTTCATAGCAATATATATATATGTGTGTGTATGTGTGTGTATGTATGTATATATATATATATATATATATATATATAAAAAGAACCAGACCGTTTAAAAATAATTAAAGGGCACAGACATTTGCAAAACCAAAGATCTCAACCTCTATTTAGGTTAGAATAAACGCCACACCTGTTAGAAACGCAAATAACCAACCATAGGATGCTTTATATATTAAACATGCACAGTGATTTAACAAATTACATAGACTCAGTAGGCTATGTCCACACGTATCGTAAACACTGCAAATTTTCCGCAACGGATTTCATTGCGGAAAATCTGCAGCGTAATACAATAGCAGCAGAGTGGATGAGATTTGAACAAATTTCATCCACACGCGGCATAAAAAATCTGCTGAAAAACCATTCATAAATTGACCTTCGGTGCAGTTTTTTTAATCCGCAGCATGTCAATTCATGTTTCGGAAAAACGCTGCTTTCCTGTTGCAGGTTTTCCCCATTGATTTCAAGGTAAAACCTGCAACAAATAGCAAACGTTGTGAGTTTTGCAGCGGAAAAACTTTGATTCCACCGCAAAAATCACAACTCAGAAAAGCAAAAAAGCTTATACTTACCCTGATCTCTATACTTCTCCATCCAGGCTGGCCTTCTAGGAGGCTGGGCTGCACGGACATCAGAGAGACACATTGCCATGACTATGGGTAAGTATAAGCCTTTTTCTTTTTTTAACCTGCTGTATCCGCAACAGACATTCCGCCCGAAAAACTGCACCACAATTTGGTGCGGTTTTGGCCAGGAATTCCCTGCGCGGTCCAGGGCGGATAGGCTGCCTACTTTTAAGCAGCATTTCTACCCTGTGTGAGCATGGCCTTAGTGTTACAATGTCAAAAGAAGATGACAAAAATAGTGGATGTACGAAGAGATCTCTGAACAACCGTCCTAAATAACCATTCACTCCAAAAGAGTTAGAGAAATCTATAACAAATAATAAAGTATAAAGAGATTTAAGTTGGTGGATGAAAATAAAAATATCATGTTTGATATCCTACAGCTCCAAGTGTGTTAGTTAGAGTACCCAATATGTATCGCCATATAAATGGATTTGTCAGGGGTCTGTTATGTATGGTGTGTAAGCTTCTTGCTCAGCATGGTTAGATGAGCTACCAACGACCATAAACAAGTTAATTTATTAATTACATATGAGAACAGGATCACGATGAAGCGAGGCATCATTAAGAAGTTTGAAGGCATGTGGGCCAGCTGGATGGACAGTTCGGGACATGTGTTCCTAACATCAACCAGGGATAGGATTCTAGGGGGGGGGGTGTATTGTATTGTAGTGTAATACAATATGCCAATAGACATACAGTATATTATTACCACTCCCTTCACTAGACTGATTTTGGGAAGACTATGTTGAATCTTATTTTTTTAAGTTATTCCTTTTATAGATTATTTTTACCTGATGATATGATCTATCTATGTATTACCTAAGATTTGCCCTTCTTTGCTTTATGGGATCATATTAACAAAGTGAAAAGTGAAAAAAGTTTACCAAAAGTTTTGCTCACCTCATATCCTTCATTTTAGGTTGCGTTTTTCCAATGCGTTTTGTGAAGCAATGTAGGCATAAAAAAATCCAGAAAGCTGTGGGTGCTCGTAGATCCTCCTGAGCTTGATCCTGTGTCGACAGCAGGTTATAGAAACAAAAGTAATGTGTAGAGAAGGCAGATCCAGCATGATTAAGGACCCCAGTGGTCTGAAACGCGTAAGCGTGGTCCCGGGATTATTGTTTTATCCCTATTTTTTTTTTAAATGACCTAATAAAAATCGCATTTTTTACATTTGAGTGCTGGATCTGCCTTCTCTACACATTACTTTTGGATCATATTAACGCTCTTGTCGATATGTGATATTGATAATGCAGGTATATATAATATTCCAATGCAGACCGTTGAGACTCTCTTTGTTTTGTTTTTTGTTTTTTTTTACAAAAGAATGTAACAAAAATCTTTCAATACACATTGACTTGACTGAAAAATAAAAAAGACAGCATATAATGTACAGAAAAAGATTTTCTCATCTCTAGCCCTCAACAGAATACCCCCCCCCCCCTCTATTAAAACTCAATACTTCCTAATAGGGTATTTGGTAATAGGTTTTCTAAACCAGACACCCCATGAAGTTCTTTAAAGGCTTGAGATGCTGCAAACCGGGATTTCTTTAAAACTTTTAACAAGTAAAATAAAAACTTTTGGTACTTCTTTAAATATTGCTGCCTGTTACATAAAATCGAGGAAAACAAAGGAAGGCAGCGAACTCAAAAACATTACAATATATTATTTTTTTTATTAAATCTCAAATATTCATACGCTTTCTAAATCAATACAACAATATTCCATAAAACCGCTGTCGTATTGATGGATGCTGATGAAATCTGTAACCAGCTACGGGCAAATCATCTGATACAGTACAGTAAGTTATCACTGGTCCAGAATTTTGACTGATGTTCCTGGGTGATCTAGATGACTTTTTCTGTACTCTTTACGATCGGAAAAGATTAATGTGTTTTTAAAGGGAATATCTAGTTGCACTTAACCATTCATATGCTGTATAACGCATACAGCTATGAGTATAAGACTGAGTATGAGTATTACACTGTGTCCACACCGTCTAGTTCTGGTGCCTTTTTTGCATTTTTTTTTTCCAAGTTTTAAATAAGAATATTCACACAAAAATTGTGCCAAAATTGTGCTCAGTGAGAAAGTACCACGTATAAACCATCTGCTCACAGAGTACAGTTAATAATCATGTTGTAATCATTCCTGCTTTAAAGGGTGACATGCTCTAATATGGAATATTTAGCTAATATGGAGGCAGCATTGTTTTCCAGTTTAAATGTTGTACTAGCATTACCATTGTGTCCCCTCGCTGTAAATAGTAATCAGATAATCATTACTACCTGCTACCTATGCTGTTGATCAAGGTAACTCAGAAATGGCTAAATATGATATTAATACTCTACACAAGAGGAAAACTCAGGGCCTCCCAGTTCAATTTTGTTATAGGATGAAATGTTCTTTAAAGGGAATGAGTCATTGGAAAAGGAGCTACTGTTTGAATCAAGTTTTTATGTTAAACTTATGTTTTTTAGAATTTTTGGTGATTCTTTTTTTTATTTTTCTACTTCATTGTTTATATTAAAAAATAATCCTAAAATCTTGCAGTTTTCACTCTGGCCACTGATCCTTACAATAGACTGATCCTTCCCGTTCTGTAGTGATCACTTCTCAGAAGTAATCTCATTATCATCACAGGCAGAATTAGGGTTTGTCCACACGTAACGGAATTGCTGCAGAAAATTTCTGCAGCGATTCTGTAGAAAATAGCAGGATTTGTTGGGTGATGGTGAGATCTCTGAAAAACGCAGCAATTTAGTCCACATTCCGCAGCAGGAATTGACATGTTGCGTTATGAAAAATACGCACCGCAGGTCAATTTCTGGTCGGAAATTTTACGCAGTGTGTGGATGAGATTTCTTAAATCTTAAATCTACTGTATTCTGCTGCGTATTTTCCCCCCACAATTCCAGACGGAAAATACGCAGCAATTCCGCTACATGTGGTCAAACCCTTACAATGAAAGGGAACACCTATATATAGATAACACAGGATCCACCATTGACAATAGGCGATGGGCACAGCTCCCCTCCTATCCCTTCCTGCACAATGCAATTTCTCCTTCATTTCTGTCACTGCTTGTTCTGTGAATCGCTGACGCCATCTTCAATCCCTTCTCAATACGATGGTTCACAATATTACAGCCTCCTCCCATTCACTTAAAAGGGAGAAAGCTGTAATACGGTGAACCACCGCTGTAAGTGTGTCGGTGATTCACAGTATGGAGCACGTAAGTAATGAAGAGGAAGCAACGCTGGCATGAGCGCCCCGACCCCTTCACAACAGTTGATTGGCGGGGGTGACGACAGTCGGACCCCCACCAATCAAACTTTGATGACCTATCCTAAGGATATAAATTTCATCTAACTATAAAACCCCTTTAGGCCCCATGCACACGACCGTAAAGGTGTCCGGGCCGTAGAAGTGTATCGCAAAGGACAGAACATGTCCTATCTTTTGCTCTTAACGGGCCGTGCTCCCATACTTTGTATGGGAGCACAAGCCAAAAATGCGGGCGGCTGTCCACGACCAGTCGTGTCCGCAATCATGGCCCATGATTACGGGCACGGCCGCGTGCATGGGGCCTTAGAGTCTTACAAAACTTTTTTTCACTGTCAGTTGGAAAGGTAACTTGGTGATATCAGTTATCAAGCAACAGAGTCCAGTTTTCAAGAAATATTGATTTGTCAATTGATCGACAGGGCAGCAGTAAAAAGTCGTTTATGTTGAGGTCAGATGTGAGCTATGGAGTGCACATCACCTCGAGTGATACAAAATTATCTGCAATCCTTTAAAAAGACGGTATTGTTCATTTTAATGGCAGCATACAGACAATGATGACAGATGACAAAAAAAATCTATTCACTTTAAATAATCTATTGTTGGGTGTCTTTTCCTATGAACAGAGAAAGATTGGAGAATTTTCTTCTATAGTTCAGGAATATGTTACTTTTAATTACAGGTGAGAGAATCATGTTACCTGATTTTTATAATATACCAAATACAAATATCATCTTTTTTGCTCATGTCTAGGTGTAATGTTTGGTGAATTGAATTGCCAAGATTTTTAGCAAGTAGAAACATGTACATTGCCGTTAAAGGGAATCTGTCAGGTCTCCTACGCTACTCTATATCGGAGCAGCATAGGGTAGAGCGATATGTTGAGCTCAGCGCTATATAGTTTTCTATGATGTGATTCAGTGTATTTATATAAAAGTTGTTTAAATGCTGTCAGGAGTCAAAGAGAAAACCTGTGAGTCCTGGCCCCGCCACCCTTGTAGAGTGATTGACAGCTCATAGAGGAAAAGCTGCCAATCACTATGTGTGTGAGGGCGGGGGGGGGGGGGGGAGGGTAGGACTCACAGGCTCTCTCTATTCTATTCTAAAATAATATATATATATACAGTGAAGGAAATATTTGATCCCTTGCTGATTTTGTAAGTTTGCCCACTGTCAAAGACATGAACAGTCTAGAATTTTTAGGCTAGGTTAATTTTACCAGTGAGAGATAGATTATATAAAAAAAAAAAAAGAAAATCACATAGTCAAAATTATATATATTTATTTGCATTGTGCACAGAGAAATAAGTATTTGATCCCCTACCAACCATTAAGAGTTCAGCCTCCTCCAGACCAGTTACACGCTCCAAATCAACTTGGTGCCTGCATTAAAGACCGCTCTCCTGTCCACAGACTCAATTAATCAGTCTGACTCTAACCTCTACAACATGGGCAAGACCAAAGAGCTTTCTAAGGATGTCAGGGACAAGATCATAGACCTGCACAAGGCTGGAATGGGCTACAAAACCATAAGTAAGACGCTGGGTGAGAAGGAGACAACTGTTGGTGCAATAGTAAGAAAATGGAAGACATACAAAATGACTGTCAATCGACATCAATCTGGGGCTCCATGCAAAATCTCACCTCGTGGGGTATCCTTGATTCTGAGGAAGGTGAGAGCTCAGCCGAAAACTACACGGGGGGAACTTGTTAATGATCTCAAGGCAGCTGGGACCACAGTCACCAAGAAAACCATTGGTAACACATTACGCCGTAATGGATTAAAATCCTGCAGTGCCCGCAAGGTCCCCCTGCTCAAGAAGGCAGATGTACAGGCCCGTCTGAAGTTTGCAAATGAACATCTGTCCCCCACTGTCAAGCATGGAGGTGTAAACATTATGTATTGGGGGTGTTTCTCTGCTAAGGGCACAGGACTACTTCACCGCATCAATGTGAGAATGGATGGAGCCATGTACCGTCAAATCCTGAGTGACAACCTCCTTCCCTCCACCAGGACATTAAAAATGGCTCGTGGCTGGGTCTTCCAGCACAACAATGACCCAAAACATACAGCCAAGGCAACAAAGGAGTGGCTCAAAAAGAAGCACATTAAGGTCATGGAGTGGCCTAGCCAGTCTCCAGACCTTAATCCCATCGAAAACTTATGGAGGGAGCTGAAGATCCGAGTTGCCAAGCGACAGCCTCGAAATCTTAATGATTTACAGATGATCTGCAAAGAGGAGTGGGCCAAAATTCCATCTAACATGTGTGCAAACCTCATCATCAACTACAAAAAACGTCTGACTGCTGTGCTTACCAACAAGGGTTTTGCCACCAAGTATTAAGTCTTGTTTGCCGAAGGGATCAAATACTTATTTCTCTGTGCACAATGCAAATAAATATATATAATTTTGACTATGTGATTTTCTGTTTTTTTTTAAATATAATCTATCTCTCACTGGTAAAATTAACCTAGCCTAAAAATTATAGACTGTTCATGTCTTTGACAGTGGGCAAACTTACAAAATCAGCAAGGGATCAAATACTTATTTCCTTCACTGTATATATATATATATATATATATATATATATATATATATATATATATATATATATAACGTGTATATATAAACATATAACATATATATTCCAGAACTAAGGGTGAAATGTATTACTCCATCTACACCAGTTTTCTGCTGTAGAAAAGTTGCAAAGGCCAGAAAAGGCGCAATTTCTGCATAAAAAAAGGCTCATAGACAGACAAAGATGCGCCTAAATTATTAAGGGGCATGCATAAATTAGGCGCATCTTACTCCAGCACTCTTTAGAGTAAGGGCCTGTTCACACAGAGTTTTTTGCAGATGGAAAAATCTGCCTCAAAATTCCTTCAGGAATTTTCACGGGGAAAAAAACGCAGCGAAAACCGCATTCTTTGCCTCCCATTGATGTTAATGGGAGATAATCAGAGACGGAAATGCCTGCAGAAAGGGCATGATGCTTCTTTTTCGCCGCTCGCGGGAAATAAACACCTCCACCTCCCATTGAAATAAAAAAAAACTCAGTGTGAACAGGGCCTAAGACTGGCATCTACAACGCCAGTCTTAATAAATTCTCCTGTAAGTGTCTTGCCCTGTATTACATGATGACTTCAGATACGAGACCTTAGAGAGCTGCTTCAGTAGCATGTAAAAGGAACCGGCCACCATGGTAGACTTCCATTAAATTACAAGGCTCAATCAGAGCTTAAAATAGAACTCCTTACTATTAAACAATCTACTGCAAAAATCGACATAAAAAGTTGTGTTACTTTGTGAACTTTGAGCTATAGATATTTATTTTCTCCCTTCACACCCAAAGTTATGGAAAAATATTTCTGCCATCATAGACATAGCTGTCAAACTGCTGGAAATCTTGAAGGAAACCCCACAGACTTTATTATAAGTTAATGTAGTCTGTCAGTCACTGTTTGAACAAATGATCTGTCACAAACATGCCATGACGTTAGTCAGGGGCGTAGCTAAAGGCTCATGGGCCCTGGTGTAAAAATTCAACTTGGGCCCCCCTACCCCTTCCCAACATCACCAGACCCCTGCGCACGGCTGTACCCAGCCGCATTGCACGACAGACCTCATGAATGCCTCCACAGTATAATGCTCCCCATAGCTGACCCCACAGTATAATGCCCCATAGCAGCCCCCACACAGTATAAAGCCCCCATAGAGGCCTACACACAGTATAATGCCCCCTATAGCTGCCCCATACAGTATAATGCCCCCCATAGCTGCCCCATACAGTATAATGCCCCCCATAGCTGCCCCATACAGTATAATGCCCCCCATAGCTGCCCCATACAGTATAATGCCCTCCATAGCTGCCCCACACAGTATAATGCCCCCCATAGCTGTCCCATACAGTATAATGCCCCCCCCATAGCTGCCCTATACAGTATAATGCCCCAAAACAGTATAATGCCCTCCATAGCTGCCACATACAGTATAATGCCCCCATACAGTATAATGCCCCCTATAGCTGCCCCATACAGTATAATGCCCCCATAACTGTCCCATACAGTATAATGCCTCCTTAGTTGTCCTATACAGTATAATTCCCCATCAACAACTACCATATGAGCCCCCCTCCCATACCCAGTATAATGCCCCCATATGTACGTACCTAATAGAAAAACAATAACATAATTACTTACCTATCCCCGTTCCCACGACGGGTGGAGGAGATATTTCTCCTCCTCTGCACTGTCCTGTGAGTGACTTGGCACAGAAAGGCGCGACAGCGTCACTATATCGCGCCTGTCAGCGCCGAGCCGCTCGCTGCACAGTTAATGCTGGAGCAAGGCTCCAGCATTGCACTGAACTGTATTTGCGCCCTGAGGATGCAAATACAGTTGGAAGCGCAGTCAGCGCTGTGTGGCAACGGGGGCTTGGGGGCCCCGGTCGCAACTGCGACCGTTGCGATCCCTATCACTACGCCACTGATGTTCATGTGTACAAGCTTTCTGTCTGAACAGAGAATAAACATAAGTCAAGCAAATTATTTGCAAAGTTACTCACTATTTTATATTGATTCCATTCATTGACTACTTAGAAAAAAACTTCATGTTTCTTAGGAGTCAGTACTAAAGGACTGTATCAAGAGTAGTCAAGAGGTTACAAACAGAAGAAGAGCCTATGTGGCAATAGAGAGCTGACAGGTCCTCTCCAAGGAATTGCTGAGGTACCAAATAATGGAAACACGTATTTACTAAGATGCCTAAGGCCCCATGCACATGGCCATAATTTTGATCCGCAATTACAGACTATAATTGTGGATCAAAGTACGGACCCATTCCTTTCTATTGGCCACGGACACCTTCCCGTATATCTATGGGAAAGTGTCCGGGCTGTAGAAATGACTCGCAAAAAATAGGTGATTTTTTTTATCTTACTGACTGTGCTCCCATACTTTATAATGAGAGCACGGCCCGCAAATGCGGATGACTGTCCGCAGCCGGCCGTGCCCGTAATCATCGGCCATTTGCAGGGGGCCTAAGACTTAGGGATTATTTAGACAAACGTGATATACGTCCGTGCAAAGCGCGTGGTTTTCAAGCGCCTCGCACGGACCTATGTTAGTCTATGGGCAAGTGCAGACTGTCCGTGAGTTTCTCGCAGCGTATGTCCGCTGCGTAAAACTCACGACATGTCCGATATTTGTGCGTTGTTCGCGCATCACGCACCCATTGAAGTCAATGGGTGCGTGAAAACCACGCGCAGCACACGGAAGCACTTCCGTATGACACGTGTGATTCGCGCAAGAACAGTAAAAAGTATGAATGAAAACAGAAAAGCACTACGTGCCTTTCTGTTTACAAACATACAAACAGAGTGTCATAATGATGGCGGCTGCGCGAAAATCACGCAGCCGCGCATCATACGGGGCTGACACACGGAGCTGTTAGGTACCTTTTGCGCGCGCAAAACGCACACGCTCGTGTAAATCTGGCCTTAAACTGTATAAACTTAGACCAGGCAGTTTCAAGATTCACCAAATGTATCACAGTGATGCACGCCATATGATTAATTTGACGCATCTTGCTTGACACTTATCTCTTTATACCAACTCTTGGTTGGCTTTGTTTATGTTGGCCACTTTGGTCGTATTATGTGCCATGCTCCATCTCATTTAAGTCATGCCCTTTTCTAGACACTTTTTAAAATTGTCTAGTGAGGCACAAACATCTGTTCTTTTCTACGCATTTGCTTGATAAATGAGTCTAAAAGCAAATACAAAAAAAAGGAATCAAAATTTGGTGCATTTTCTACACATTTGAGATGCTGACACAGTAGTAATTCTGCTCCATTGTTTTAGGCTTTGGTCTATACAGTTAGATTCACTTGTCAAATTATATTAGACTTGAGTCATTATTTTACCATAGCCCCTTTATGCTTTTCTATTTTTAGTCTAGCTTTATTACCAGAAACGCATTTACATAAAGTGCATGTTAATAAATAATATTTTTAGGTTCATCAAATGCATACATTTATCAAAGCAACCAGGTGACATTTTAATATAGTAAAAATTAATAAGGTTCCATACAGGGCCAGATAATTTATTTATAAATGCTATATGCTGGGATCATCTTTACACATAGAAGAAATATGCAAAATATATAGCTAAGAGTATAGAACTGATTCATATTTCAGGCCAGTGAACATCAGTTAAAGAGTATATCCACCTTTGTAACTAAGGCTGCGTTCACACGACCATGTTACGTCCGTAATGGACGGACGTATTTTGGCCGCAAGTCCCGGACCGAACACACTGCAGGGAGCCGGGCACCTAGCATCATAGTTATGTACGACGCTAGGAGTCCCTGCCTCGCTGCGGGACAACTGTCCCGTAATGTAATCATGTTTTCAGTACAGGACAGAAGTTCCACGGAGAGGCAGTGACTCCTAGCGTCGTACATAACTCTGATGCTAGGAGCCCGGCTCCCTGCAGTGTGTTCGGTCCGGGACTTCCGGCCGAAATACGTCCGTCCATTACGGACGTAACATGCTCGTGTGAATCCACCCTAACTTGCTTTTATATCACTAATGCAGCTTCAATAAAAAATTGTCTTGATTAAAAATGTACTAACATTTTGTGTCTACAGAGCCCATGCAGACCTAATGTGTCTCTGTGGTTACAGACTACAAACAAACCCTGTGTAGTCTGATTCTGCAGTCACATTCCCTTCCATCTCTCCTCTACTTCTTGCTAACAAACGTAGATTAGGTATGTGACTCTGGAGACACATAGGTCTGCATAGAAGCTGTAGAGACAAAATGTTAGATTTTTACTCAAGACTATTTAAAAGTTGAGAAGATGAACATAACTGAGAGATTTAGTGGTTTCAGACTATAAGTACTCTATTAGTGCTTGGTGAGCTGACCTAATAGGCAACTAGCCACTGAAAATAATTTCTCCAAACTGCAGCAACCCCATTGATCTATGGAGAATATGCAATATCAGGACATTTAAATGGATGCACAATTTAACTTTGTTCCATTTAAAAATATATATACTCTGCTCTGCTGGAAATGCAAGATGGACTTGTGTTTCCCAATTCCCTTCTTGCCTTGTCAAAATACCCTAAAATGTTCTTTCATTTAAAGAGGACCTGTCACCAAGTCGTAACTGGTTTACTGACCTGAATAGCCCTGTCTCCCTGATTCCTGCACTGTTTTTCTTTTTTTCCTGGACCTCCCCCTATTCCAGAGATATGGCCCACTGTCGTGTTCCCCATATGCTGTAGTTAGCCAACAGGGTGGAGCTAGATTCCCTGCCTCTGAAGCTGATCAATCAGCACAGGGCAGCTTGAGGGTAGTTTACGCCCTGTTGGCTAACTAAAGAAAATTAGCATAGAGGGAGCCAACACAACAGTGGGCCATATTTCTGGAAAGGGGGCATCCAGGAATCAGGAAGACAGCGTCAGTTTACCAGTTCAATTTATATGACCTAGTGACAGGTCCTCTTTAAAAGAGAATTCAGTATTATTGCCCCTCTTCGTGTCAGACGCTCCGCTCTCCTCCACTCAGTTTTGATTGCATTGAATGAATAAACTAACTTCTAGGTCTGACAGATAAATAAAATAACTGGGAATGCTGACAGGTTGGAGTTATTAAATCTTGACACTACCTTTTATAATTCAGAGCCAGCAATGTATGTCATCGTCATTTGAACACACTGGTCTGTGCTACCAAACATACTGATAAGTCAGAGGCTATATATACTGTATATTGTAATGGCTGCAGTGCATTATGGGACTGGAATGTTTTCAGCAAAGTTTGTTGAGGACTTTCTATGTTCTTTAATCCTATATAGAATTCTATTAAGAATTTCACAATAACATTTTAATGGGGTTTTTACAGGAATTGAAAAAAAGGTTTGTATGGACCTTCCACAGTGGCGGACTGAGTCTCTTAGGCCCACAGAGGAATTGATTCTGAGGGACCACTTGCCATCTGCACAGAACGTGTACACATCCACTTTTAATTCCATCATAATCTTTATTATCATTGTCTACACATATCATCAATAAGGTCTAAAAGGTTATTAATGAATCATGTCATTAGAAATGTACCCTAGGGACAAGTAATTGGTTCCAAAGTGAAATCAATAAGGTGTTGTATTATCCCTGGGACTCTAGTGGGCCAGTTCAACTCTGGCCGTCCACTACCCAGTATATGATTTCCACTCATTGTTTCAATAATTAAGTCTAAAATAACAGAGCACATGTAGCACATCAACCCCTTCCCGACATCTGATGTACAGTTATGTCATAGCCAGGAAAGGGAGGTACTGTGTGGGCTCACAGGCTTAGCCGGCTCCATACTTAGCGGCTGTTTAAAGAGTAACTGCACTTTCATCAAACGTTTTATATGTCATAGAGACATATCAAAGGATCGGTGGAGGGCCGGGTGCTGAGACCCCCACCATTGCTGAAGTGCTCAGTACACCTTCGACTGTAATCGGCGCTCCCCGTCAGGCTGAAGATGGCTCACAAAGAACGTCCATGTGAACCATCTTTAGGTTGACGAGTAGCGCTGAACATAGCCAAAGGTGTAGGGAACTCGGCTTTAAAAGTTTAAAAGTTTGATGAAAGTGCAGTTACTCTTTAACCACTTAAATGCTGCGGTCTATAGTTGATAACTTAGATGTGTTCGTTATTAGCTGGATCCTGTGTGCCAGAGACAAGTAATCCCTAATCCCTTCTCCCTGCCGAGCCGTCAGTTCAACTGAGGGAGAATGATACTGGTTATATGTATACAGGATACATCGAAGCTGAATTTTTTTTTAAAGAAAAGTCAATTTAAAAGTGGTTTCAAAATATGTAAAACAATGATTTACAAAAAATCCTATCAATGGTGTACATAGACTTTAAATAAAAAGGGGTTTCTGCTACTATTCACCCTTTTGTCCATATATAGCTGGACAGGAATACTCAGTACTCATTCAGCCAGGAGACAGTTACCCATAGCTATGACCGTGCACAGCACCCTCCTGCCAGTCGGCGCCCTCAAACTTTCCCCAGAAGTTGTGTCTAAGTTGAGCTTTGTTAAGTAGCAGCAGTAAAATGCAATCCACATTGTAATGATCTGTCACAAGAGAGTTCTTGTTCCAAACATTAACCAAAAGAATACGTTCCACCTCATTATAAACGTTTCACGCAGTCACTAGAATTTATTTTTATGTTTTTCTCCTTCAAAACAAAATAATAAAAATAAGTGGAATATTTATCTCTCGAAAAATTGCTCTAGATGCCTTGGTATTTAAGGCATAAATGTAAGGATTGTGGGAAAATATTGCGGTGAGTAATCACACATCAGCCGTAGCTCCGCCAAGCCGGCCACTTGTATGAAGAAGTATAAATCAAATGACATTTTGAAATACATATACAATTCTCCAGAAAATGGCTTTGGCTACTTTATAACCTTTCTTCCTTTGTGCTCTTGGGCTCTTATTCATCATCTACTATAGCTCATTCATTTTCTTTGGATTGGATTAATTTCAGAGGCTACATAAACTAAAATAAAATACTACATTCTCTTGCTATGGTATCCATATAAATAAGCGTGCATGTGTTATTAAACTCTGAATACATCACTTTACACTGCACAGCTCATTGTTAATGGTATTCAGATTTATTGAGAGGTTGCTGTGTGTTCCAGAAGAAAGCAATACATGGTATATTAAGCAAATGGTAATAAAATAAAGGAGAGACCTGAGTGACAGTACTAAGGAATGGTATAAGTTATAAAACAATTTGTTAAAAAATTATACTTACCGGTTTTCTCACAACAAACTTTTATGGCATATCCACTATTGGGACTGGGCATCTCCATTCATGGGATCTTCGGGGTATTAACAGTCACACTGACCATTGGTACCTTCAAGATCCCATGAATGGCAATTTTCCGTTCCCATTCTTGGTGTAGAAGCGGCTTCCTAGACTTTATAGGAGAATGACTGTAAATCCATGTCTACTTGCTCCCTCGTTTTCAGAATCTTTGAGGGTCCTAACTGTTAGACCCCCCATCAATAGGGCTTTTATGGCATATACACCATATAATGCTGCCATTGGAAAGCTTCTTTACATATACTGTTAGATATTACTTCAATCCCACTTTATATAGTCAAAGCCGAGTTTGATGGGGAATAAATGAAGCATTAACGATGGTCTATCTACCACCAAAGCCACGCCATAACCTCTTGTCTCTTGTCAGGATCTTCAGTGCTGTGAGAGCTTTGTAAGACTACAGGGGGACCCTGAAGGGGAATATTATTGCACATCCTGAGAGGAGACTCATAAATAGGAAAGAAGTAATTAATTATTTTATTCAAGGCCCTAAACTAAAAGAAGACAATTTTGGATTTGTTTTGGGGGCACTCTCAGTTTACACCCCTATGCAGAGAACAGGGCTATCAGGTTTAGAGCTACGTATGTCAGAATATGCCCCAAATTAGAAATTCTGTTTCCTTAATACTAATGTCTCACACATTTTTAATACAGATCTCCTAATATTTTATAGGGCAGATTGCAGATAGAAGTCTACTCAAGTCATGCAAAAGAAATCCACATTTTCCAACAGGATCATGCTTATTTCTCGACATCTCCTATAATCTGGACTGTCACATTAACCACCATAGATAAACTATACAACGTTAGATTGACAGCCTCTACTCCCAATAGCATTGTTTACATTAAAAATTACATCTGTAGCATTCTCTTTACTAGAATCCGTAGATTACAAAATCTAAATGAATTATACTTTTATAGCTATTGCAACAAATACACTTTTTTTTATAATTTGGTAATATTTCAGCATATCAAAATAGCCCCATAGTTAGGTTCGATATTTTGGGCCGCACATAGAAAAAATGTGAAGTTGACGGACCACATTACTTTCAAATTTGAAAAAATACAAAATTATTGTTATATAGTTAGTACGGCTGAAAAAAGACACATGTCCATCAAGTTCAACCAAGGGAAGGGAAAAGGGAAGGGAAATATTTCTACACATCGGAGCTAATATTTTTTTTTCTAGGAAATTATCTAACCCTTTTTTGCAGCATCTCCTGTCCCTGCTGTGACGGCTCCTGCGGTGACTATTCCATAGATTCACAGTTCTCACTGTAAAGAAGGCTTGTCGCCTCTGCAGGTTGAACCTTTTTTTCTCCAGATGGAGGGAGTGCCCCCTTGTTTTTTGAGGGGGTTTTACATGGAACAGGATCTCCCCATATTTTTTGTATGTGCCATTCATATATTTATATAAGTTAATCATGTTTCCTCTTAGTCGTCTTTTCTCAAGGCTAAATAGGTTTAGTTCTTTTAATCTTTCCTCATAACTTAGATTCTCCATGCCCCTTATTAGCTTCGTTGCTCTTCTTTGTATTTTTTCCAACTCCCGGGCATCCTTTCTATGAACTGGAGCCCAGAACTGGACTGCATATTCTAGATGAGGCCTCACTAATGCTTTGTAAAGTGGTAATATTACATCCCTGTCCCGCGAGTCCATGCCTCTTTTAATACACGACAATATCCTGCTGGCCTTTGAAGCAGCTGATTGACATTGTGCTGTTATTTAGTTTATGATTTACAAGTACACCCAGATCCTTCTCAACTAGTGACTCCCCCAGTGTAGCTCCCCCTAGGACATATAATGCATGCAGGTTGTTGGTACCCAGATGCATAACTTTACACTTATATACATTAAACTTAATTTGCCAACTACATTACTATACTACTACTACTAATAATAATAATAATACTACATTACTATAATACTACATTACTATAATAATATTACATTACTATAATACTACATTACTATAACAATACTGCATTACTATAATACTACATTACTATAATACTACATTACTTTAATAATACTACATTACTATAATAATACTACATTACTATAATACTACATTACTATAACAATACTGCATTACTATAACAATACTACATTACTATAATACTACATTACTTTAATAATACTACATTACTATAATAATACTACATTACTATAACAATATTACATTTCTATAATACTACATTACTTTAATAATACTACATTACTATAATAATACTACATTACTATAACAATACTACATTACTATAATAATACTACATTACTATAATAATACTACATTACTATAACTATACTACATTACTATAACAATACTACATTACTATAATAATACTACATTACTATAATACTACATTACTATAACAATACTACATTACTATAATAATACCGCTAGGTTTAAACTTCCTGTCAATTTGTGCGTTTACTCCACGTGCTTATTTTAAGCGTCGCTAAATGCAGTCTGGCTGCTCAGTTGGCAGCATTTGACAGACACAAGAATGTCAAGATTCGGCAGACCCTTTTTAGATAGTGCCACAGTACCCTCTGTGGATACTGCCACCCCCTGTAGATAATGCCACAGTGCCCTCTGTAGATAATGTCAAACTGCCATCTGTAGGTAATGCCACACACACCCGTAGATAATGCCACAGTGCCCTCTGTAGGTAATTCCCTTATGCCCTCTGTAGATAATGCCACAGAGCCCTCTGTAGATAGTGCCATAAACACCCCCCTTTTTAGATAGTGCCACACACACCCCTTTGTAGATAGTGCCACACATTTCCCCGTATAGATAGCTCCATTGGGTCTCCCTTTAGTAGTGGATTCCCCAGCCAAAGCATTGCCAGCATTTTGGCAGGGGATGCCTCTCCTGGAGAAGCCCCTGACATCACTGTCCTTTTTTTGAGAGTTATGTGAGAAGCCTCATCTATCAGCTGAATCCCCGACCAGTGCGTCGGCAACGCAATGCCGGGCATTCTGGTCCTGGAGGAGCCCCTGACGTCACTGTCCATATATGGACAGTTACGTCAGAGGCCTCGTCTATCAGCGGAATCCCCGACCAGTGCGTTGGCCGGGCATTCCGGTCAAGGTGGAGCCTGGCTGTGGATTCCACTCCTAGAGGAAGCCCCAATGAAACTATCTATAAAGAGGGGGGTGTAGCGCTGTCCACAGGGTGGGGTGTGTGGTGTGGCACTATCTACAGGGGTGTGTGTTTGCGGTGCTCCTCCTTTGTCTTGCTCTCTGCTCTCCCGCTGTCAGCGCTCTGCAGATGACAGCTTCAGGGGCAGCATGCCTGTCCGCAGGCCATGTGTTGAGACCTCTGTATTAGGTTACACCCGGTTTAATACATATTCAATACATCCCTGCATCAGTGCACCCAATCGGTACAGTGAAGCTTGTAATTAGAGATGAGTGAACCAATTTTAAACTAATCAAATTCGGTCCAATTTCCCAAAAGTTTCAGGACTCATCTCATACGAATAGGCAAAATTGCCGCCACCGGCCCCCATTTTAAAGATTAAATAAGGAAGAGGGGAAAGGAGCAGATAAAATAAAAATACCATAGTGACCTGGTCTCCCGTAGCGACACAATCTTGTCGGCCTCCTGAGATAATGTCGTTTTGGCCCATGTGACCGCTGCTACGATGCATCCATGGCAGCTTCCTGATATGATGTTGTTTTGCCAATGTGACTGCTGCAGCCAATCACAGGCTGCAGCAGTCATGTGGGACAAAACTACGTCATGTCAAAGGTCGCCAGGGATGTGTCGCTACAGGGGACTAGGGAAAATGAGTAGGGTATTTTTTTTTATTTGCCCTGTTTGACTCTGATATCTTCTGTATTCAACTTGGATACAGTTCTAGAAGACTTTAAAGAGTCAATCTGGGCACTTGCGATTCGCAGGGAATTTATTTGGACCGAATCGAATTTGACAGCCGATTCATTAAAATCGGCCCCGAAACAGATTTTGGGAAGTTCACTCATCTCTACTTGTAATGAATATATCAATGAAGAGAAGAAAATAAATAAATTATACTTGCAATGAATTGGTTGCATTCAGCATACATTTATATTGTGTGAGTAAATAAGGAATGTAAACAGGAAGATGCATACACATTGTGGCAATAATCACCTCACGGAGTGTCTTACATGATAAATGGAGCAGAGTTGTCACCCCGAAGGTTTAACTACTGAAGCCTGTGTCTTGGGATGTGCGTGGTTTGCTTTTATAGCTAAAGAGTGTACAAAATACTTTTGGTTCTTTCTAATGGTTCTAGATTGATTGCGCTCCCCAAGCTTGTGACACTAATCTCTGTGCATTATAAATGCTTTCTTACCGATCCTTCTCAATGTTCAGCTTTAGCCTCCAGCCATTTCCGATGAAATACAACTTTCCCTTAACATTCTGAGTGCTACAAGTAATTGTAACATTGTCATTATTTCAGTAAAGATCTAGTAGAACAATGATTAGAATGTATGTATCACATATATACTGTGAACAGACACTTTGTGCAGCACACATCATGGAAATGTATTTCCTTTTGCCAACATCAAACATTTTGGAGTAGCTATTGGTAGTTGATCCGACCAGAGCAACATCTGAATGGAGTTTGTTTGTTATTCCTATGTTTGTGTGAATTTCCTCCAGCTACAGAGATTTCCTACTTCACTCCAAAAACATAATGATAGGGTAATTGGGTTCCTATAGATCAATCCCTAGCTTATGTGTGTGTCTGTGTGTTAATATGTGTATGTGTGTAGTATCTGTGTGTGTTTGTTTATGTTTGAGTGTGTGTGTATCTGTGTGTGTAGTATCTGTGTGTATAGTGACTGTGTGCATGTCTGTGTAGTATCTGTGTAGTGTGTGTATGTGTGTGTGTATCTGTGTGTGTAGTGTGTGTGGAGTGAGTGTTTGTGTATGTAGTATCTGTGTGTTTAGTGAGTGTGTAGTGTCTTTATGTGTGTGTCGGGGTTTGTATAGTGTGTGCAGTATCTGTGTGTAGTAGTGAGTGTGTGTAGTATCTGTGTGTGTTGTAGTGAGTGTGTGTAGTATCTGTGTGTGTGTAGTATGTGTGTGTGTGTAGTGTCTGTGTGTGTAAATGTCTATGTAGTATCTGTGTGTGTAGTGTGTGTGGGTAGTATCTGTGTTTGTGTGTAGCATCGGTGTGTGTAAATGTGTGTGTAGTATCTGTGTGTGTAATGAGTGTGTGTATAGTATCTGTGTGTGTAGTATCTGTGTGTAGTGAGTGTGTGTAGTATCTGTGTGTGTAAATGTGTGTGTAGAATTTGTATGTGTGTAGTGAGTGTGCATGTGTAGTATCTGTGTTTGTAGTGAGTGTGTGTAGTATCTCTGTGTGTAAATGTGTGTGTGGGGTGCAGTATCTGTGTCTGTGGGTAGTGAATGTGTGTGTGTGTGTGTGTGTGTGTGTGTGTGTGTGTGTGTGTGCAGTATCTGTGTGTGTGCAGTATCTGTGTGTGTTTGTAGTATCTGTGTGTGTGTGTGTGTGTGTGTGTGTGTAGTATCTGTGTGTGTAAATGTGTGTGTGTAGTATCTGTGTGTAGAGAGTATGTGTTTGTGCTTGAGATTACAAACTAGATTGTGAGTGCCAATAGCAACAGGGTCAGGTGTGAATTTGTTCTGTGTACACACTGTGGTATATGTAATTGGTATATTAACAACAGGAAATACATAATAAATGTATTTCATGCTCACTGGATCTAGGTTTTGCTGTATTTTCATCAATATTTGTTCACCTCTCCCCAATATGGCTGCTGTCTTTCACTGGAGAAAATACAGTAGATATTGCTTCAGGGCTTGGTGTTATGTGTAAGGTTAATTCCGATAACGAGTGACGGGACAATGTATTTAGTAATCGGTTGACCACTAACATGAGCCTTTGTAATTGCAATCAAACTAATTGTCTAGGTGAGAAGTAGGTTGATCATGGTAACACTGCCCGGCTTATGGAGTCTACAGGCATACAACTTTGAGCATCCTGAAACCTACTCCACTTACTAGTCACAACTTTTCAAAAATAAATATGGTAATTCTCTAATTTTATTAGGTTACCAAACCCATTATAATGTATGGTACCTTCTCTCATAACTTCTGTTTTTTGCTAATGTTATAAATCATTATGATATTCATATTTTATCATCAATTTGTTTTTAGGTCCAAGATTCTGTGTTGATTGATTTCCTAATATATTTTTATAGTAGTCGGAGCAGTCTGATACAGAACTCCAAATCTCCTGCATAGACATAGATTTAAAAAGGACTGCAGCCACCACTAGAGGGAGCTTAGGAGCTTACTATATACTTTCTTATTATTAAGTTCAATAACAGTATGCTCTAAGCTCCCCCTAGTGCTGGCAGCCAGAATTTCATCATTTAACTCTGTATTTGGAACTCTGTATCAGAAAATCAAAGGTCTGACTCTCTATAAAGATATATTATAAACTTAATCAGCACAGAGTTTTCAATCTATTTAGATTTTTTTTAAAGTATACAAAGATGGACATTTTTAAGGAAACTTTACTTTTACAGTTCACATATGTAGAACTTTTACCCAACCCAAAAACGTTATAATGCCAACAAAGGTATGTGATACTGATATCAGTCCCTAAGACACATGGGTCACATGGACATGAAATTAATGTTATTATCCTGATTTCTTTTAATGCTACTTAATAGTTGTTGTAAAAAAGATACCTATCAAAGCCTTCCCATAAGTAACAATGAAACCGATGTAAGTCAAAGAATTATAATGCAGATGACACTTCTTCATTTGTTGAGCCCTACCATGCTGCCAAGCTGCTGCCTTAGTACAATAACATATCATTAAATGAAGGCATGCTTTATTGTAGAGTCAGTGGGAAAGTTACTGAAGTATGGTAACCCTCCTCCAGTGCTGCCTCCAGGTTGGATTTTGAATAAACTGCTGAGCATAGGATTACACTTTCAGATTTGAAATCTTCTTATATATTTCACTTCCCCGGCAGATCAAAGTGCAGAATGAAAGATTTTGATAGGAAGAGTAAAAGTTTATTATCACACATCATGCAGGAAGTTTATCCCGTAGGGCAAAGTGAAACATTGGGGTATATAGAATTGCACCCAATAACTAGGACATTGTCTTTCATATCTATACATTTTAATGGCCACATTGAAATGCTGTAGTTGATCCATCAGTTGCTGTTTAAGATCAAATCTTATTAAATGACAGCTTATAACAATGGGTAAAAAGATATATTCCAAAGCATTCCTAGCATTTAGCTACATCTTTCCCAGATGAAGAAAGTAATAAGGACAATATTCTATGACCACTGATAGATTTCTTGTGTTCTGGACAGGTCTTGATCTTCTGTTTTCCTGAGTGCAGTTTGGGTTAACATAGACTCAAAGTCATAATATGAATATATCACTATATTTAGTAGCTGTTATTTATATATCACCGACATGTTCCTTAGAGTGGTAATTGCTCACAGCAGTCCCTTCTTCAAGTGCAGATTGCAATATAATACCCCCTACATAAGCTCAGCTGTACATAAACACATACACACCCAGGGGTAGGATTCATTTTTGACAGGTTCCCTACTTGGCTGACAAAGATTTATATGCGAAGTTGCCCGCCGTGAAAATTATGCCTACTTTAAAGAGCAAATATGTTCCATATATACAATATATTAATATGGAACCTAAATAAATACATACAAAAAAAATTGCGTATTGATCAGAGACAGAATAAACAATAACATTTAGTGACTCACAGCTGACGTCTTGTCTGATTGTAGTAGTTCTCTTTTCTTTTCTTCTCCCTTTCATCCCCTGAAAATACCAATGCCTCCCATAGTACTAGTACCCCCTTAAACTATTAGTGCCAATCATAGTTCTCCTGAAATTAATGTCACAGATATTGCTCCCTGAAAATCTCAATGCCATCCGTAGTGCCCCTAAAAATATTAGCTCCCAAACATAGTGCCACAGATATTGCCACCTGAAAGTTTTAGTGCCACATAGTGTCCCTGACAATATTAATGCCACATATAGTGCCCCATAACAATAATGCCACACTTACTGCTTCCCCACCGGATAATGCTGCCGCCGACCCCTACAGTCAATAATACCAATCCCTGTCATCGCATCGTCTTCCAACATCGCAAGGCCATGCCTGACCTCTTCTTACTGAACGACACAGGGGGCGCTATGGCATTATCACATCCCCTGCCTCAAATATAAAGTGCCAAATGGGGAGAGTGCATGAAGAAAAGCAGAGCACCTGTCATAAGGACTTGAATAGAATTGAATCCAGGATGGAGTCTGGTCAGCATCCCAGAATCCCAATTTTAACAACCAGTATGGAAGAATCTGCTGAATCCCACTCTGATGCGCACGCACACACGCACACACACACACACACACACACGCACACGGAACTGGGTAGGGCTAAAAATGATGATAGAGAGATAGATAGATAGATAGATAGATAGATAGATAGATAGATAGATAGATAGATAGATAGATAGATAGATAGATAGTAAATGGTAAAATTCAGTGATAGACTTTCCAAAACCTTCACTTCTACAATTAGGTGATTGTACCTGTTTATCTGGATTTATCACATACAGCAGGTCTTCATTTATCAATGTCCAGAACAATAGAAAGCTCACCGTCCCATGACAGCGAGCTGTTTATTGCTGGGCTGAAGGCTAATTAAAGATATCAAGTTGAGGGACACTTGGAATTTTCTCTTGGTTTCATATGGGCCAATTTGGGGAGGATGTCAGTGACTTAATTGCATGTTACTTGTGTACAGCAGAGCGTGCGGCTTGGCTGATTTTCTACAGACTATTGGCGGTAAGAGCTTATGGAATAAATGAAGCTACTTTTTTTCAATTACAGGTTACACGTTTAAAATGATTATGGTAGAAAATAATAAATTCTGTTCTTGATACCAGTCAAATAGTTGCCAAGATTCAAAATTTAATACCCTTGACAAGCTGGTTGAAGGCAAATTACATTATTCCTCTTTATCCAAGACTTTCCAGTAGTTTATGAATGTTCATCTATGTGAACCATAAAATATCTAGTTTGTCACCCATGAATAAAGTGGGTTTAAGTGCCGATGGGCAGTTTTGTTGAGTACCGGGACCCATCTTCTTTAGGGGCAACAGTATGGGACATTTTCCTCAATCTTAATTTGCACTGTCAGTTACTTTACATTAGGTTTACATTGTTCTTTTATGGCTAGAATAGGTTGGCATGCTGCCCTTTTCTATCCAGTAAAAAATAAAGAAAATCAGGAGGACTCATTATAAGCCAATGGCAGCCATCAGAATCCATTAGGATCTGTTACACAATCAATGATGACCAATCTGTCATATTTGTCATGTCATGGGTTCTA
Source organism: Rhinoderma darwinii (assembly GCF_050947455.1). Taxonomy (NCBI): domain Eukaryota; kingdom Metazoa; phylum Chordata; class Amphibia; order Anura; family Rhinodermatidae; genus Rhinoderma; species Rhinoderma darwinii. The sequence continues at coordinate 30,213,171 of NC_134696.1, read as the reverse complement.
CTTTTGCAGTATGAGCAGAGCCTTATAGGAGTGCCACATCCCCTTCATTGTGCTGATCAGCAGGGGTCCTGGAAGCCGGACCCTCATTGATGGCCTACACTCAACGTCCTTTTACACTAGCCCATTTTGGCCATAACAATGAGCGCCGATCAGCGAGACAGCTCGTTGATCAATGCTCGTTTGCTTCTTTCCCTAAGAACTATTATCGGTAATGTACGGAGTGAGCACCCGTTATTACGATCACTCGTCCCCATCCATTTCTATCACGTCGGCAGCACGTCTCCCTGTTTGTGCTGCCAACAACGATTATATTTTCTGCCGCAGAAACTATACGATCAGTCGATGAACCAGCGTTTGCCCATTCATCCGCTACTCATTTCCCTGGGCAATGATCGGGAACGAGCATTCTGTGAACGCTCGTTATCCTGATAATTGGCCCATGTAAAAGTGCCTTAAGGATAGGCCATTACTGTTCGTCCCCGAGAACCCCTTTAACTAAATTTCATCCCCCATGGCAATCAGATATGTTTTATTTCTTGAATTCCATCGCAGTACGTATATTGAGGTCCATTGTCTTATACAAATCAGCGATCACTTTCACCAGGCTGTCACAGTGACAACCTAATCCTACTAATGTGACTGGGACCTGAAGTAGTCACAAAAAACATCATCCAATTTGACTGCTGCAAATATACACTTCCCTCCTTCCTAAAAACAAAAACATAGCAACGATTACCCATATGTGCCGTGTAATTCATGTGTATACCCAATGATAAAAGGTCCAGAGATTATTATTTTTTTGCAGACCGTGGCACCCATCAGAGGAGGAAGCAGGGTCGTCAGACTTCATTACTAGTTGTGTCTTCCATTTCACATACTCTTTAAGGTTTAGTAGCTGTTTTTCATGATGCTCCATATCCCATTGTAATCTATCTACTGTATGTTTCCAGGAGCTTCTGGTGATTACATTTTCCCCACATATATTATTCTTTTAGCCAGTCCATCAAAAGATTTCATTACGGCAACCTTAACATCTTACTTTAGACAGAAAGCCTGACCTATTTGGTTAGAATACATGGACACCTTTGTTCTGCTTGACTTTGATCACTAGATTTTGGTCTCTGAATAAAAGGAACTGTGAAATCATTTACTCTGATCTCCTACCACAAAGCACAAACGCTAAGAAACCATTAATATTTAATTGTATTATTCACTCATTTAGTCTCACAGATGTTACAAGCTAATTCGTAAATCTAACAACACACAATATAAAAAAACATATTTTAATTGTATAATTTCCAGATAAAAGTTCAGATAAAAAAGAAATATCATTACATGGGGCTTTGATGTTATTAGAAATATCTGAAGGAGCCGCATCAGTCAAATAACACACATGGATTTCATCCATCCAATGTTTGTGTCTTTATTCTGACAAAATGACCTATCACAGTGACCACTGATCTCGATTACAACTCCTACCTAATAACGTACAAAAGTAGCAGAGTTGGGTTTGTCGATGCAGTGGAATTAATCTCGGCAGTGATATCATTATAACTTATTTTTCCATAGGACCGCAAGTAACTATTAAATTCACAGTGCCAGAAAATAACAGATATATGACATATTAAGCTCTGCTACATTGGTATATGTGCCCTATTTTAACGATGAGATTTCTGTCTTTGATTCAGCTACTATGTATGTGCACAACCAAACAAGAACAGTGGTCACAGACAGGATTTAATAATCTTGTGCCCGTCACATTTTTCCTTTTTATCATTTTATAATTTTTACATAGCTAAAATCTGTGTGGAAAGTTGAACAACCCCTCAAAGAGTGAATCTATAACCATTTTATCATCCTCATTCAAGATCTCTACTTGCTATCAGTGAATGGAAACATGAATTACTTACATCCTGATCGTGTCAAAATTGTATTATGTATTAAGTGTTTGAGAGCTGATCTGGACGAGCTCTTAGCCTCTGGACCTAAGCAATGAATGTCTTCATCCCCTGACAGCAAGCAGAGGTCTTGTAAATGGTGAGAATTGAAGTACAAATTATATAAATGAATGAATGAATGAATATTCTAGAAATCGAGATTTTTTGAACGTCCCCAGTAGGCACAATTCTAAGTCCCATAGGCTTACATAGGGAAACTGCCTTCCGGTCCACACATAAGACCCTGTGTGAATCGGCGAGTCAGTTTACAGATCACGGGACCACGCGGGGGAGCCGAACGAAGTCTCTGTATTGAAAGCTAGACGCTCGGTGAGGAAATAAATAACATTTACATGTACAAGATGCCCATTACAAACGGGCAGAGCAATAAAAATTTTCATGGGAGTTCTTCTTTAACTAATCTTAACCATGCTTTGACAACTGGATATAAAATTCTAACAAGCACAGGACTCCTCTACAATTACTACATTTATCCCTGCCTGTGCCTGGCACCATTAACACAACAGCAAATCACCCAGTGGCTCCTAGGAATGGCCTCGTATTCCTTTTATGTTTCTGAAACCCACCGGCTACTAATTTCACAATAATTTACATGTTATGCTTTAGAAAACAATTCTAATTAGTGAGTTTTATTTGTCTAGATGTCCTCTGGTGATATTAGACGTTCCTGAACACACAGGCAACAAACAATGACAGTGCTAGCATTGGAATAGGCTTCATGCTGGGTTATGCTCTACTTCCTCTCTTACAAATATGTCAGACACGTAGCGCTCAAATATTTGTCAGGTTTACTTCTTAACTCTACAAAACTGGCAGAAGCGAACATTGATTGAGACCTAGATAACGTTATTGTACAAAATACCCATTTCTGTGTTGTTTTTCCTTATACATAGTCACTAAACCAGTGTTTCCTCAATACCCTCAATTTTTGTATAATTTAAATCAGTGATGCCCAACCACCGGGCCGCAGACCAATACCGGGCTGCGGATTACTTGGTACCGGGCCGCGGTATCTGGTATCTGCCCCGGTGGCCTCAGTGAATTTCGGGCGAAAAACTGCACCAAACTGTGGTGCAGTTTTTCGCCCGGAATATCCGCTGCGGAAAATTGCTGAGCAGGCCTCCTGGGATGACGTTTCATCCCAGGAGACCTCTGCAGCGTGTTATTGGCTGCAGTGGCAGTCACATAGGATGAGACGTCATCCCAGGAGGCCGGCGCTCTAACGTCATCCAGCCGACCTGGGATGATGTTTCATCCCATGTGACCGTCGCTGGTCCCAGTTCCAACTGCATCTGCATCGTTAGGATGCAGATACAGTTGAAGTGAATGCTGGAGCAAGAGTGACGACTCCTTGCCCTAGCATTCACTCTGCCGTGAGCGGCTCGGTGCAGGCAGGCGCAATGTTGTTATGTCATCGCACCTGTCTGCGCCGAGTCACTCATAGCACAGACTGGAGGAGAAGGATCCTCCACTCGTCGTGGGGACGGAGATAGGTAAGTAATTATGTTATTATTTTTTTATTAGGCACATATGGGGGCATTATACTGGGTTTTCGGAGTGGGCTGATATGGTGGCTGCTATAGGAGCATTTTACTTTATTGGCAGCTAAGGGGGCCTTATACTGTATGGGGACATTATACTGTGGGGCAGCTATGGGGAGCATTATACTTTGGGGGCATCTATGGGGGCATTATACTATGGGGCAGCTTTGAGGGCATTATACTGTGGGGGCAGCAATGGAGGCATTATACTGTGAGGGGGCAGCTATGGGGGGCATTATACTGTGAGGGGCAGCTATGGGGAGAATTATATTGTATGGGGCAGCTATGGGGAGCATTATATTGTATGGGGCAGCAATGGGGAGCATTATACTATGGGGCATTATATTGTGTGGGGGCAGCTATGTGGGGCATTATGCCGTGGAGGCAGCTATGGGGGAATTATACTCTGGGGGCATTATACTGTATGGGGGAAGCTATGGGGGCATTATACTGTGTGGGGGCATCCATGGGGACTGTTGGGCAAGGCGGCTGGGAAGAGGCACGGGCAGGGGTCTGGTGGTGTTGGGGAGGGGTAGGGGGGCCCAAACGGAATTCTTGCATCAGGGCCCATGAGACTTTAGACAATGCCCAACACAGACTGCTTGTACGGTTCAGTACATTGCAGCATTCCTGAGAGGAAAATCAGCAACCAAGCCTTTTTTACCCCTAAACATTTCTTTATCCCTATATCCCATCACTTATCAGGAATCAGTTTGCTTCTCCCCTTTGCCACTTACAGGTCATTACTGCACCCCACCAGCAGGGGTCTCCACTAACAGTAAGGTCAACGAGATTGACAAGAAAATATTTTAAATGCATGCACCATTTTTAAATAACGAACACTAATTAATATTATAATTACAAACCATCATCTGTCCTGCCTTGTATTACATCAAATCATTTTGCTGAATTAAAAATCATAATTGCAAAAAAAAAACAATTATTTTAGTAATGGATGAAGCTTACTAAATGACGGACACAGTCAATTACAATGTGAAGGCTATAATGAGTTATTCGTAATTACTGTTCCCTATTTAGGCCTAGGAAGTAAATATTATAGCCCACAACTTAATTAAGCTGCATTGTATATACAGCGCCAGAGTGAACAGACGTCCATAGAACTTTTACATTTAGGACATTTTAACAATGGAATTAAGAGATCAATCCTGACTCTCTTTTCACCTTTAATAAGTACATTGAGTGCACAGCGCTATTAAAACCCGTTATCTCACCCAGATCCATTATTGAAATGTTACTGTTCTTGGCAGTGTACTAGTCCCAGTAATGCAATCTCAATTACGAACTCATTTACAAAAATAAGAGTACAAATAAAGCTTTCAGTGGCGGCTCAGATGCAGGAGAGCAATTAAAACGTAATTTCTTAACAAATGTGAGAAGCAATGTGGTGCATACAACGGAGGACTGGTTATTGCCATTTGTTGATGATACCTTGTTTTAATGAGGATCACCAGACATTAGAGCAGGTACATTAACCAGTTCAGGACCAGACTATTTTGAGTTTCCAGGACCAGACATTGTTTAGCCATTTTTAGCACCCGTTAGGGCTCATTCAGACCAGCGTGATTCCCGACCATGTGCTGTGCGTTGAGACAAGGCGCAGCAGACAGTCCCATTTAAATTCACGCATGCATGAATGTCCGTTGCGTGAAACTCACTGCATGTCCTATATTGGTGCGTTTTCACGCACCTAGCCGCCCATTGAAATCAATGAGTGCGTGAAAACCACGGACGCACATACGTGTGCTGTCCGTGTTTCAAGCATGAATTAAATTGTAAACAAAAAGTGCTTGCAAGTGCGTGAAAAACACATGCCACACGCAAAGCACACTGATGCAAAACGCAACGCGCGTAAATCTGGCACACCCGTGTGACTGTAGTCTTATTTAAACAGCCATAACTTTATTTGTTGGGCTAGCGACGTGATTTTTGCGACGTTTTCGTAGACAGTGCAGGTTTCTTTTTTCATCATTTTTATATACATCCTTTTTGCCATTTTAGAATTTTTAGGCTTATAGGTTGAAGATACTAGAAAAAAAATGCTTTTTTACTTTTCAGCTAATTTTTTCCTGGTAATAATATAGTTCTACACTAAAATAGACCTTTTATTTGTGATCGTCATTGTCTACCGTAAATTTTTATATTATTACGTGTGTCTATTTTAAGGTAATTGGGTCAGGGCTAGACTTACAACAATGATTGGCGGGGTATATTTTATGTGTATTTATTATTTAGTTTATTTGCACTTTATTTTTATTTAATTTTTTTATTATTATAGATTGTCCCTCGAAGTCAGGTTATACTTTTTTTTTTGCTTTTACACCGTGTTTTTCCACTGTAACTGGGTCTGAACAGGAGGGTAAATCCGCCCTATTATAGGGACTATTGTCAATAATAGGGCTGTGCTTGGTCTAGTTAGGCTTCCACTAACTACATCCCAGCGATCATGTGATTAGTCACATGATCAACAGGACAAATAAAGGCAGCGGCGCTCATTGAGCGCTGTGTACAAGAGATTAGAGAAGATAGAAGCAGCGAAAACTGCTTCTACCTTCCCTCCACGGTGCCTGGCAGTCTGTGACTGCCGGGCACCCGACATTTAGCTGCCTGACCACTCGGGCAGCCTGCTAAAGCCCGCACCGTAGATATACCATGGCGCGGGTTTTAAAGACTTGGACCGCCCGTCGTAAAAAAACAGTGGGTGGTCGGGAGCCAGTTAATAGAGAATGCTCAGAGACATCTCACTATTGTCTTATGTTATCAGGTAACAGGGGAAGTCTGAAGAAGTCTGGAAACATATCCCCCACAATCGAAAATATCATCAGGCCTGGCTCTAGGATATATATATAATGAATCTTATTTGTGGCCAAGCATGCATGTGTTTACTGCCATAGAGATGCTGATAGTTGGCTGCCAAACCCTTTACTTGTTACCGAGCAAATCAGTGACTTCAATAAAGTTTTTCCAGGACATAAAGACCATGGAGCGGTGGCAACGTGACTTTGTACAGGAGGCCAGGTCTTTAGGGTGGTAAACAGCCCTTCACCTAGAGACTGCTCCATATATCTTTATGGGGGGAAGGAGGGACAAAGCCCCATTTTTCTTATGTGGAGCTCTTAATTCTGTTTTCCCATCATAGAGCATAATGATAAAATTCTTGCTGCCTGCAGACACCACTAGGAGGCGCTCACTGCACACAGATCATTCATGAGTCCAAGAAAATTAATTTAAAGAAAAACAAACCATAAAAATAGTAATGAGTTTAAATAAAGTAAAAAACCAACAACTAGCAAACTAAAAAAAACTGTATTGTGGGTGGAGAAGGGCCTATGATTATTATTGTCTCAGTCTACCCCTGATATGTGCCCATACTGATACATAGGCTGCAGTATTATCAGGAAATAAAATGCTGAATGTGAACATGTATTTAAAAATAGACTGAATGATTTGTACATTTTGTAACCACAAGAAATCTCCGATATGAACACAACCAGTAAAGGCCGTTCTATGAAGCAGTCTAGTAATGAGAGCGCTGGATATAAAAACAAGAATGGAAGGACATTTATCTTCAGGGAAATATGTGTTCTGTTATTTTTAATGATGTGTCTCTCCTGCTACAGCCTCAACCCCTTAAACTCAACATATTTACTTCATAGACAAATGAAAATATGGAATACTGGATAATATTCATAGGATATTTTAGTCACTTCTAACTTTGAGATTGTTTTACAAGTCATTTTTTTTCTTAAACTATTTAACAGAACATGGCATAAAAACTCCCCCCCCCCCCCCGTATGTTAATGAAAGGTGGCACATAGTTGTGGCCTTCTTTAGTATCAACTGCTTTTTTGTTGATGACCAATTACTGCAGCATAGCTGCACTGTCCAATGGGAGCCTGAGGTAGTCTGAATTACACCTCTGTTCATCCCCATTCTTTACACTGCAGCTCTGCCTATTTAGATTGGCTGCTGTGTGCAAGCACAGGCCCACCACAAGCTCATTAGGAAGTCAACAATTAGAAAGCCGATTTGCATTACAGCAAGCATGGAGAGATTATGATCTGAAGTAACTGAACTACCTAGATTATCAAGTAACGGCTACACATATACTAAGGCAAATGGACCTCAGGATGATCAGTGGTAAAGATCCGGGCCAGATAGGATAATATGAAAAGAAAAAACAACTATTTATAATTATGATGGGGACATCTAATAACAAAATTACCAAAAATATATACATGAATAAAAGAGGTATACCCATCCTATTTTGTCATGGTATATTACAAGGATATGATATAACATTGTGATTTCTAGTAGTTCGACTGCAAGGATCGCCGCTGATCATGTGAATAAACAGGCTGAGGTCTTTCGGATTTTTTCCTGCAAAACAGTCCCATTCAAATAAATACAGCGGGAACATTACCGCGCAGGGTAACACTTTGAAGGAGCAAGGCTGCAGCCCCCTTCAGTCTGAGGATCGGTGGAGTCTGTGACCCCCAAGGATTATTAAGTAAAGGCGTATCCTAGCAATATGCTCTCACTTACAATAATGGGAATACCCATTTATGAACATGTCTTTTGTAATATGAAGATTAATATTTTGTGTATTGAGTATACTCCTACCTTATTAGTATTGCCAATAAAAGAAATTAAAATATTGACCAAAAGTATTAATATTGTTCTAGTACAACTTAATTGTACTTAATTGACTGTGTTCTGTACGAGAACATTGTGCAGGCACTGATAGTACAGAAGAGGTTCTGCAGTGGCAGCCTGCGTCATTAATCAGGCTCATTTACTTTCGCCTAATTCAATAGACTCATATTCAACTGCAGCGTTTTCAGCCTTAGCGCTCACAAACAGATACTGTATATTGTCTACACACAAAGGCAGTAATGACAATGTGCCCCAGGAATGTTATAGCTAGTATGGCATACTGGAACAGGTGACTATATAGTATATATCATATATTAGTGTTCTATGGGTTATTATTCAAATTATTCTACGGCAATGCAATGTGTACATTTTCAAAACATTAGTTAGAAAGTTAAAAATGTAATGTAGTATAAACTGTTGTATTCTGGCATATTATACTAAAAGAAGGCACAAGAAGGAAATGCTGTGAGTTTTTTGTTGAGATTTGGGTTTGGAAAATCTGCAGTGGATTACAGTAGCAGGCAAGTGGATGAGATTTTAACAAATGTCAATTCCTGTTGCGGAATAGGCACGGATTTGTTGCAGATTTTCCCTATTCAATTTGATAGGAAAGTTAAATTCGGCAGGTATGGATTTCGCTTAAAGAAAAAATAAAAAAAGCTATATACTCACCTTACCAATCCCCTGGAGCTTCAGTGGTGATGCTTCCCTGGTCTTCACAGGTCTCCTATTATAGGCCTTCAGCAATGACGTGTCATCTCAACCCGTGACCGCAGGTTGCAGTACTCACATGTGTCGACACGTCATCGCTGGAGCCAGGTGAATAGAGGCTGGCGGGGACCAGGAAATCGATACTACAGAGGTGCCAGGGGTTTGATAAGGTGAGTTTACTTTTTTTCACAGAAGGGAAAATCTGCACGCAAATCTGCATCAAAATCCACACGATTTTAGGCGGATTTACCATTGATTTCCTGCGGATTATTGGTCGGATTTGCTGTCAAATTATCCGCCCAAAATCTGACTTCTATAGATCCGACCTAACTATTAATTTCAAAAGATAAACCTATTTAGTACCAGCCATTGCTGATTACAATCCTGAACAGTTCAATGTAGGTGGCTCTGCTTTGTCACTTTAAGTCCTTTAATGCTAATGATCAGGGCCGTAAACTAGAATTCATAGGCCCCTATAGCAAATTCAAGAATGTCCCCTACCTTGTTGACGGTAAATAAAACTGTAGTTATTTAGACAGCAGCAAAACAACTTTTACATGAGCAGTGACCAAATTGGGAGAACCCATAGAGTAGAGTGAGACAGTCGGAAGCTACCACCGTGTATTTTATCCACAAAATGGAAAAGTGTTTCTGCACCTGAGTAAGCCGACTCAGCCTCTGGGCCTTGTAGGAGATGATATGCCTGCTACTGCTCTAGTCACAACCATGTTAATAACATACTTCCCAACCGCCCGGGTCCATCGGACAGTCCCGGATTCAAGCCTGGAGACAGGCCTATCATCATAATTGGCTCAGTCTACCCCTGATATGTGCCCATATTGATACATAGGCTCTAATATTATCAGGAAATATAATGCTGAATGTGAACATGTATTTCAAAATAAAGTGAATGATTTGTACATTACGTAACAACAAGAAATCTCCGATATGAACACAACCTGTGAAGGCCGTTTTATGAAGCAGTCTAATAATGAGAGCGCTGGATATAAAAACCCAAGCAAGAATGGAAGAACGTTTATCTTCAAAGGTATGTCCCAGTTTCAACTGTATCATCAGGACGCAGATACAGTTGACTCAAATGATGGAGCAGAGATCCAACAACTCCCTGCTCCACCTTTCTGTGTATAGATATGATTTAATGCTTCCTTAGTTCAACATATTTCTAAATACCAACAGTATGGTGAAAGAAAGATGTTGATAATATACATTATGCTCTGTGTGTGATATAGACAATTTCTCAGGCCATGATGAGAATGTCTAACACATTATAGTATGTCACAGGAAATATAAGAAAATAAGTTTGTGCTTGTATCCCCAACCATCTTATTAGAGGAGCTCACAAAGTGACCTCAGGCTTAGAATTCATAGAAGGACTCTGCATTTACCAGCAGGGGTCATGTAATAGATCATTATAGAGTTTATTTAACCTGTAAATGATTTCAGCACAAAAAAGGAGTACATTTTTGTGTTTTTTAGAGGTTAAACCGGTGATCTGTCTCGCATTTTAGGATAAAGTAATGCTTAATCCACAAGGACCGTGCTTACCATTTTAGCTTCATATATGGGTCTATGCACACGGCATTGCTGCATACACAAGCCCTGTGCTGCAGCACACGAAGCTCCAATGGGCCGTTATTAGAGAGCTGTAGGATCCCTGTGTGCCACAAAATGGTGCAATGTTTTTAGGAGAGAATACCTCTGTAATACGGTATGTGATGGAACATCCCACAGTTTCTTCTGTAACACTAAGTTTACCACACCGCTGACTTTCCACAGTGGATTTTGCAGAAAATCTGCAACCAATCCGCAATGCATTTTTGTATGTGGATTTTGATGCAGATTTTGGTGCGGATTTCACCCTATGCTTTGCAAATCTGCATTAAATATCTGCAACAAATTTGTGTCAGACTTGACATGTTGCGGATTAGAAAATCTGCAGCATGCCTTCAATTCTGTGCTGATTCTGCTATATGTGGATAGGGTACTTAAGACTGAATTCACACATTGCGTATTTGTTGCAGATTATGTTTCAGATTTTGATGCAGATTTTTGAGCCAAAGACAGAAGTGGATCCAGGAGGAAGGAAATGTATACTTTCTTCCTATATTCCTTTTAAAACGACTTCTGGCTTTGGCTCAAAAATCGGCTTCAAAATCTGCAACAAAAACGCGATATGTTTATCCAGCCATGCATACAGCAAAGCCATGAACACCGATCCTATATGGCAGTCTCTTTCAGTCTCATATTGCAGACCTGTAGGCAGGGGCAGATTATAATGAGGGCAATCTGGGCAAGTGCCCATGGCCCGAGGCTAGAAGGGGGCCCAGTTCACCCTTGTTCCCTCATACCGGCTGTTAAAATTACAACCGTGGTGAAGTGGGACATCTCACTCAATTGTAACCGCATCCTTAGGACGCAGATACAATTGCTTACTTTAGCGCTGGCGAGACAGGGAACTATCCGTTCCCTTCCTCCCATTCGGCGCTTTACTACTCCGCATTCCAAATTATTATGCAAATGTTATTTTTCGCTGATTTTCCTAAATAGTCGATGCAAATGACAGTCAGTATAATCTTGAAGCCATCAACCGTTGGAGTATAATGCGAATTTTATTGAACAAATCTCCTAATGATAACAGATTTTTTTTTAGAAGTAAAAAACTCAAAATGCACTGTTTCAAATTATTATGCACAACAGAGATCAAAACATTTTAAAGGTTATAAAGAGAACTAAAATGGTAATTTGTTGAATTTGCAGCATCAGGAGGTCATATTTACAGAAATCAAAAGCTCTTTCAATAAAAAAAAACTTTGCAGGCCAAGTTACATGTTAACATAGGACCCCTTCTTTGATATCACCTTCACAAAAAAAAACAGCAACTCCCAGCATATCCAAACCATTGTTCAGGCTGTATTGGGAGCTGTCGTATTATGTCGTACAAACTTATACGGCAGGGGTTAAACTGAATTTGCAAATAATCTCTGTACTGAACTGTATTTGTTCTGGTGCTGTATATATGTACTGAGCTCGATTCTGGCGCTGTATATATGTACTGAGCTTGGTTCTGTTGCTGTATTTATGTCATGAGCTTAGTTCTGGTGTTGTATTTGTGTACTGAGCTTGGTTCTGGTACTGTATTTATGTACAGAGCTTGGTTCTGTTACTGTGTATATATCTACTGAGCTTGGTTCTGGTGCTATATATATGTACTGAGCTTGGTTCTGGTGCTATATATATGTACTAAGCTTGGTTCTGTTACTGTTTATATATCTACTGAGCTTAGTTCTGGGGCTCTATGTACTGAGCTTGGTTCTGGTGCTATATTTATGTACAGAGCTTGGTTCTGTTACTGTGTATATATCTACTGAGCTTAGTTCTGGGGCTCTATGTACTGAGCTTTGTTCTGTTGCTGTATATATGTACTGAGCTTGGTTCTGGTGCTATATATATGTACTGAGCTTGGTTCTGGGGCTGTATATATGTACTAAGCTTGGTTCTGGAGCTGTATTTATGTACTGAGCTTGGTTCTGGTGTTGTATTTATATACTGAGCTTTGTTCTGGGTCTGTATATATGTACTGAGCTTAGTTCTGGTGCTATATATATGTACTTAGCTTTGTTCTGGTGCTGTATATATGTACTCAGCTTGGTTCTGGGGCTGTATATACTTACCTTATCTTAAGGTAAAAGTAGATGTTAAATCTACTTTTACTTTAAGATAAGGTAAATACATACAGTAAAAACTAAACCCAAAAAACCATGGCGGAATCTCAGTTTTTTCCAATTCACCCATTATATAGTACTTTAAATGGTGCCAATAAAAACTACAACTCCTCCCGCAAAAAAATAATCCTTCACACATTGACGTAAAAATAAAAAAGTTATGGCTCTAGGAAGGCGGCGAGTGAAAAATGAAAAACAAAATAAAAATGTCTTGGACTTTAAGGGGTTAAACAACAGACACTGGTTCTTTAAAGGTTATAGTCACGCACAGCAGATTTTATCTTCCCAAAAACCACTAACAATTCAAAGCTCCTGACCTCTTTAGTGTCTCAAAGTATACTGCTTTTTCTCTTCTGTATGGCTCATTCTGCTTTTACGACTAATTCAAAACTGTGCCAGATCTGTGGCCGCCTAAACGGAAATCTGCAAATATATGGTACAGTGTCTTCAGAGTTCGGGGGGGGGGGGCAAACTTTGTATACTGCCCGGGGCCCATGGTACCCCTAATCCGCCCCTGCCTGTAGGCACTCCATGGACTGTCGTATGGTTTCTTGGTAAGGCACCGTATTATTTCTTAGAGGCAATGTTTCTAGGCGAGAATATATTTGTAATACAGCCTGTGGTGGAGTGCACTACGATTTGTATTCTCACGGGTTCATATATTGCTTTTGGGGTTATACCCTTATCTATGACTCTATCTAAGCAGTTGCCTAAGGACTCATGCACAAGTCAAAGCTGTGTGTACACAGCATGTACAGCAGCAGCACACAGAGCCCTTACGGACCTATAGGTAATCTGTGTACTGCCATATGGTGCCTCTGTGAGACACTGTATTTTGCCCTAGAAGCAATGCTTTTAGTGGAGAATATCTGCATAATACAATAACACATGTGCCGCGATTTTTATTTACACTGGAGCCACACCAAGGTAAAATATGAGCACAAAGCAGGATATGTGCTCCATATTTTGGATCCATACAAAACAGATGTGTAATATGGCCATGTGCCTGAGCCTTTAGGCAGCATCAACAGAAAACATTTTCTGCTGTATAGTTTTGACCTAATTTATATAAAACCTGTTTTTTCTCAATACATTATATCTTTCTAAGGATTTCTGAGCCATTTAATTTACTTAGCGTTTGCTCAATCCAAATAATGAGCTTTACGTGGCATTTGTAGAATCCAAAAATCTGCATAAAGGCCATAAACAGCTATAATATAAATTAAACCATCTCTAATATTTATTCCTGGCCACACTCAATGATATCTACTCTTGGCTGCTGTCAAATTGAGGACAAACTGCACATTTATCATGGTGATGAGAAGTGCAGCCGTGATGATGTAATCCTCTTATAAAATATTTTACAGCCTTTGGATATTCAGTATTATAGTCACTTGTATTAGCTGCTTTCTTGCTGCTGCTAAATTAATAAAGAACCTAAGTATAATCAATGTAAATATCTACAGCAAACAAATGAAAGTTTTGAGAATCAATTTGCAGCGTGCATCATAAAGCTGATGAATCAATACACTCATCTTTACATCTTCAATATGTATTCAATCCAATGGCTTCCGAGGTGGCAAAGGAGGTCGAAAGAATCACAGATGTAGTGGAACAGAGTTTGATATTGCAGTATTTTGTGCCGCATCCTCCAGGCATTATGAGAACTCTCTGAGACCAACGTAAAGGGATTTTTTCATCAAGACAACCCCTTTTACAAATTAAGCCTGCCCGGGGATGAGATGATCACATTGGTGCCAGCTTCTGAAACCCCAATGAACATTTGATATCACTGGAAGCGACGGGTCACACATTTGCTGCGTGGGGTATATGTGATATTACATTGAATATACTATTACATATGAAAGGTTGCTCTTTGTTAGGGTATGTTCACGCGGCTTACTTTCGACCGTTTTCGGGCCGTAAATGGCCGAAAACAGCCGAGAAATCGGAAGCAGAACGCCTCTAAACATCTGCCCATTGACTGCAATGGGAAAAATGGCGTTCTGTTCCGATGGTGCAGGTCACTTCTTGGGACGTTTTTGGAGCCGTTTATCATAGACTCTATAGAATACAGCTCCAAAAACGGGAGTGAAAAGCGAAAATCGCGAGTGGCTTAAAAAAACGTCTGAAAATCAGGAGCTGTTTCCCCTTGAAAACAGCTCCGTATTTTCAGACGTTTTTGAGTTTGCGTGTGAATATACCCTTAGTGGCTTTCCACTCTAGCCAATAGAAGAGAGGGGTCCTCTCTATGATGTCCATATAGCCTAATCGTAAGACAATGCCTTTAACACAGCCGATTTAGCAGCATTGTTATGGAAAACCACAGCTAACACGTTGTGATATAATTTGTAGGTAAGCATTTATTTATTTATATATTTTTTTATTTTATATAGTCATGATATATGGTATTTTATTATACTATATGTGAGTAACAGGGCAAATTATCTTACAGGATAGGTGATAAATATCTGATTGGTCGGGGTCCGAACGCTGGGACCCCCACCGATCACGAGAACGGGCTTATCTTGTCGTTCCTGGGAGCCTCATAGGAATGGAGCAGTAGTGTGAAGGCTCCACCACCGCTCCATTCATTTCTAAGGGGCTGCCGAGCGCTATCTTAACCCCCATGATCAGATATTTATCACCTATCCTGT
This sequence comes from Rhinoderma darwinii, assembly GCF_050947455.1. Classification (NCBI taxonomy): domain Eukaryota; kingdom Metazoa; phylum Chordata; class Amphibia; order Anura; family Rhinodermatidae; genus Rhinoderma; species Rhinoderma darwinii. Next base: position 30,197,887 of record NC_134696.1, on the reverse strand, counting down.
GTATAGATGATAAATATTGATTATGTGAAAACCCCTACTACATCTGACAAACTACCTCAAGTCTGGACCCATGCACACGACCGTATTTTTCATCCGTAATTACGGAATGTAATTACGGACCCATTCCTTGCTATTGGCCACGGACACCTTTCCGTATATTTTTACTGATGGGTGTCCATGCTGAAAAAATAGTAGAACTTGTCCTATTCTTGTCTGTAATTACGGCACGGACTCTCCCATAGAAGCCTATGGGCGCTTCCGTAAATATGGATTGGTATGGATGTGCATCTGTAAACCGTCCGTATTCACAGAAGCATTGCTATACAACATGTTGGTGACATAATTTGCAGCTTTCCTCTTTTTTACGGATCCGTATATACAGATCAAATACGGATGCATTACGGACCATATTTGTGGATACAGTTCCGTATATACGGATAAATTACGGATGACTATGGATCCGTATTTACAGTCAGAATTTACGAATAGATGAAAATACGGTCGTGTGCATGGGGCCTAATGCCTGCCATGCCCATAACATAGCTGTTGCTCAACAGCTAAGACATTGTGATATCATATGTAGATTTTATTGTTTTATATGGTCCTCAATTATTTTTTTTAGTACGCTGTATGTGGGTAATAGAGCAAATGCCCTTAAGGGTATGTTCACACGGCCTATTTACGGACGTAATTCGGGCGTTTTTGCCCCGAATTACGCCCGAAAATAGCGCCTCAATAGCGCTGACAAACATCTGCCCATTGAAAGCAATGGGCAGACGTTTGTCTGTTCACACGAGGCGTATATTTACGCGCCGCTGTCAAATGACGGCGCGTAAATAGACGCCCGCGTAGAAGAAGTGACCTGTCACTTCTTTGGCCGTAATTGGAGCCGCTATTCATTGACTCCAATGAATAGCAGCGCTAATTACGGCCGTAATTGACGCGGCGTTCAAGCGCCTGCACATGCCGGTACGGCTGAAATTACGGGGATGTTTTCAGGCTGAAACATCCCCGTAATTTCAGCCGTTACGGACCCCCGCCGTGTGAACATACCCTTATAGTCATTTTATCTCTACTACATCTGACAACCTACCTCAAGCCTAATGCTTGCCATACCTATAAGATAGCTGTCGCTCAACAGCTATCTCCCCCTACATCCCCATCTCCAACAAAGGATCGAGATGTTGAAATCTAATGGGCATGGACAGATTTAGAAACGTTTACGCACTCAATATATTGATAAATTGCTATATTTTCTTCAAAGATAGGACTCCTAGACACAATATTCATAAGGACACATTTTGTTAGCTTTTTACATAAGAAAAAAACTTTCGTGAAACCTCATCTCATAAATAAGGTAAATTTTCCATTTGCCAAGATAAACATAAAAACATTGAGAAATAAATTTTCCGCAAGAGTCTATATTTCTGCTCATCTTGTCACACCGAATGCATATTATTTTACGAAAGAACCTTAAACATTATAATAACCACAGCAGGAAAGCTAAATTCAATTGTTTTTCAATCTTCTATCTAATAAAATGTGATACTTTTGGAACATCTTTGTCTTTTTCAAAACAGTAGAGAAATCTGATGACTGGAACAATCAGTGAGAGATTAGATTCACGGTATTTGTGAGGCAATTTTAAAATATACTTAACTTTTCATTGTGATGGAGACTGGAGATTGGCCTACAATAAAGCCCCTTAGAGCCCCTACTCTACCGGAAGAACAATGTCTATATATATATATGCTGTAACATAACAAAACCACAAAGGACGGAGATCAGCAAACTGCATCCCACATACAATTAGCAGGGCGTATGAATTCCTGGGGACTCTGCAGTGAATTTAAGGAAAATGGATTACGCGAAAAAAAGTACATAAGCAATATATACTTTAACTGATTTTATAATAGTAGAGGAATTGGAAGCCCAGTACATTTAACATGGTGCACAGGCTTGGGGGGCCAATATTTCTGTACATGATAGCAATTTCCTAACAGAATGTTGTTGTTCTTATTATAATCACTACATTTAACTATTCACTATAAATGCATGACTGCAATCTAAATTCTCTTTAACCTGTCTGTGTCTTCTTATCAGCTTCAGGGCAAGCAACGTAAAATTCCACTTGACCTCATATGTGTTATCACTGCAAAACCCCTACTGCTAAAAGGAGTGGTTATGGTAATGACGTTATTTTAGGGATTTGTTATTTATGAAATGCCCTAATATGGTTATTCCCAACCTTATTAATATGGTGATATCTCAAAAATAGGGGCTGACTAGGAGTGACAAATCTATTACTCCGCTAACTTGGTGTATCGGGAGGTAAATCATACTATAATTCTTTCCCCTTGCTATATTTTGCCCCACATTTGTTGACTGATTTGACATTTATTTATAAGCAGGATTTAATTATTCTTTCCTTACTGTAAAAGTGACAGGTCCTGCTGCTGTGTTTTAGGAGACCTCTGACCAGAGGGAGAGGGACACAAACTGCTACCAGGCACATGCACAGAAGGGATCAGTCAGTCATGTGGAAATTCAACATGTTAGGGATCATTTAGTAGATTGTTGGTGGAGCCATGGACATTTATTTTATATGTATGGGCAGTTATAAGGCCCTTTTACATGGGCCAATGATCAGGCATGTGAGCGTTCATCTGTAAACAGATCAGCTAATGAAGGGGGAAACGCTCGCTCATCGGCTCTTCGCATCTTTTATGCAACATTAAATATAATAGTTGTAGGCAGCACATCTCCCCGTGTGCTACCAGCATGATGCAAATGCAAGGGGAGAAGCGGTCGTAGTAAGGATCGCTCATCCTCACAACATAACCAATCATACTCTTTGTGAAAGGAGCAAAAGAACGCCGATCAACAAGCTGTCTCGTTGATCGGCGCTCGTTTTCAAGGCTGATATTGGACCTTTAGAGGGAGCTAAAGTTCCCAGTAGAAACTTAATTGGGCTACTTTAGTTTATATGAATTAGATAATCCTTAAAATATGATAATCTTCCACTGACAGGTCCCACAGAAGCCAAATTACTTGAATATTTACTGTATAAATAATAAACAACAACTAGTCCCACTGAAACATTTTCCAAGGAATTAAGGTTCCTCTTACAAGGAGACTTCTATCCATCATACCATATCACACCAAGACATGAATATGTAAAAATGCAAATAAAGTGTATGTCTCCTTACACAATAAACGGAGACCATATGGTTTATTCTAATTTAATAGAAAATACAGTCTGCATATAATGAGAACAAATATCCTTTTTAGCAAATACTTGATGTTTAATGAAACAGAGCGCAGATAAGCCAGTCATAAGTTTAGCTTCCTTATATTTCCACTGTGCCAAAGGCAAAGAGTTATATTTGTTTATTACCTCCCAGCACATAATAAGGTTCTTTTCTTAATATTATAAAGAACCGCACATGAACTCTACACAGCCGTAAACTGAGACTCCTACTGTGTCTTCCGAAAAGTTTGAAGGGATAAACCAGACATATTTATCTAATAAAAGAAAATGACACAAAACCTTCAAACAAGTCACTGCTGAGCACGTTCTACATTTGGAAAATAATTATCTTTTCTTTACCAAATTAATTTTTATTTCTTGATTCGCTTCAGACACAAGTTTACTTTTTGAATGATCTCACAGACTGAAATGACACCTTGGGAAATATTAAAGCTATGGATCGCCAGGTTAAACAATACTTGTGTGCTCACCGGATTATTCTTGAAATAATTATGTGACATCTATATTTTCATTTTATCACCCCATTGTATGTTGTTTTTTTTTGTGCTCCTGAAGAAATGAGTTGAAAGAAGATAGATACTGGACGGGTTAATTTTTTTGTCTTTCTAAATCACATTGGTTCCAATTGATTCTATAGATATGACAGGCGCCCTGTTTTCAAATACCAACTATGATATGTTTCGGTAGGGCACTGTCTTTCAAGTCATTTGACTTTAGTGGCATAGCAAAGACCATTTGTGTACTTTATGTTATATACTTACGTGTATATGTTTATTTTATCAGTGAGCCTTTGTCCCAGAAGTGAGCAATACATTTTTTTCGTTCCTGAATCCAGTAAGTGTTATAATTTGATATTCAGTTTATAACTAAGCTTCTCTATTAGTTGCCATGACCTTAGCTATTTCTAATTATGATTCTACTTCTTGATTTAGTGCCTTCAATGCTTAGTATCCAGCATATTTATTGGCTGTTACCTCTAGGTGGCTACTCGGGATGTCTACACGCAAGGTGCACTCTTCCTTGGGGGGTTAATGGCAAAGAACTAGAGGTTAGCTTACTCAGTGTGCTCAATTTACCCTGAAGAGAAACATTCACATATGATGGAAGGATCTACCAGTTATTCTCAAGGCAAAACTGACCCTAAAATAATCTTTTATCATGTGTAATGATTTTTCCGTTATCTCTCTTAAAAGGGTTTGTACACTTTGGATAGTCTCTTTCTGTTAGGATGGTCTCCTGGTAATAAGCTGATCACAGGGTGTCCCCTTGCTAGGACCCAAATACATTATCTGTAATCTGTGGGGGAACCCGCCAGCAAGTGCTCAATTCATCTGCAGCACCACCACAGGTGAAATGAGTTATTACACAGTACTTATTTAAATCAGTGCTGTCCATATAATGCATGGATATGTTGTGCTGAAAGACACTCATTGTAGCCTCCCTCTGCTCTAGCTAACAGATGACTTGATGAAGGGTGGACCCCCTACCCATTGAATCAGAATTCCCTAATAGGGTATTTTATAATATATACAAAAGATCGTTATTCAGAATGTTGAGAAGTTAATTATTATATGTAAGTCTTTGTAGACATAAAATTGTGCCAAATATATCATTAAGTGATAATAACAAGTGTAAAAAAAAATACAACAGGAGGAGAAACCCAAATTGAGAATTGATTCCCATGATATTCTTTCCATTACAGGTATGATACTTTCAATCAATACATTTTATTTAGCATGTAATTGCATTATGTTAGATATTCATTTTGATTTAGGAATAATTAAAATAAATGGAAATGTACGGTAGCTTCATAAATTAGAGATTTTATCATTTTAATCTGAAGTTTTACAAAATAAACCAATTAGCTTTTACTTTCTCCTGCACTGAAAACTTAGGGATACAGTAGCATAGCAAATGAAGGTAAATGAGACTTAATTATTGTTATGAAGGAACGGTTCATACTCATTACTGCGGCACCTGCTGAATATTCTGCAATTTCTTTCCAAGTCATTGTAGCTGATGGAGCTTTTCCAAGAATGGTGGCATTCATGAACAGATGGGCTCTATCCATTAGCCACAAACCCATTGAGGGGTTCTTGTTTATTGCGGACTTGCCTTGGCATTTTTATAGTCCTGAATCATAGGGGAAACAACTATTAATGGAACTTCTAGATCACCCTGAGCCATCCTTGATTATCCTTCCCACAGCCTTTAAATCTGACTGCCTGTATATGATGCCAACATTCAGGGAACATTGAGATTTTACAGTTTTGACCTTCCGGGGAGCTAGTTTCATGACTGGCATTATAAAGAAATTAAAAAAAATAAAGAAACAAGACTTGTTCATACGGAGGTTTCAGCGTATACAGCTTTATTGCAGAACATGATTGCTTCTTGCTCATGCCAAAAAGCATTTGACCCCATTCACTTGCCCTTTAAATATTAATACTGTTATTTTTCAGTATACACAGTGCAGTTTGTTATACAAGTATGGACTTAAAATGCACTTTGTTTTACCAGAGTCATGAAGTAACACATATTACAAGGACTGGTATAATATGCAAAATACAGATGTAGCAGAGCCTAATTTATCACTTGCAAAAGTCTTTGGTCTTGAGAAAAATAATAACTTTCTGATAAAAGGATAGTCAAATATGTTTACAAACTCAGCTCTACTGCAACTGTACCTGTAACCTTCCAAAAAAATGCTCAACACCTACATATACCCTATATGGCTTTGTCTCTGTGGCCTCCCCCATGTAGGTACCACCATCACCCTCATCTGGATGATCATTAGTGCCCCGTATGATAGTGTTTTGGTCACTGCATGGATCTCTTACTTGCCTTATGAAAGTTTATAAAAGACAATTGTTGTGATTGAGAAGTGTAGAAAGGTTGCATGTGCAATCAGACCCCAATCCCTGGTTGGGGGAGGGGGCACAGACATTTCTTCAATGTCACAATTCAGGATTTCTATAAGCGGGTCCTGCAAAGGTATAATATATCTTATATAAAATTATAGTCACATAATATATAGAATATTATACATTCACATAATAGTAGAATATATCTAGATAGATAGATAGATAGATAGATAGATAGATAGATAGATAGACATATAGCAGAATGTGACGCCATAGCATTTGCACCAAACCCCAGGAACTTGTGTGCGTACCTTACAGATAAAGCCTTTATGCATGATCTTTACCTACACCATCTCCTTCTTAATATATTGACCCATAAAACGGATTCTTGTAAACTGATTGTTGTTTAGATGTTTGCTTAAATCATTAAATCTCCTCACTGCAAACACAGCTCTGGTGTTATTATCCGCCTATCATCATATCATCCCAATGACCTTCTTTACAATTCCGTAGGGAGATACAATTAAAGTCCACAAATAAACAGCATCGACACCTCAGTGTATGTATGTATGTTGGTAGCATATGATATATATATATATAGCTGTGTCTTTGTGTTTGAACAACACGTGTGAAAATTGTCATCAAATGTTTTCTAAGCTCTTGGTAAGTGACGGTGTAATAAATGTAGGCATTTTTGTAATGTATTACTGCCTGTTATTTAGAAATGAATGTCTGCCAGCAGGGAGAGAACCTACATCTTCTGCAGCCACTCACTTTCTGATGAGATGTGAACGGGTGCTGTCCAGCAGGCAGTCAGCTGAAACGGCTATGTTCTGCTTTTCACATTGTCTTCTTGATACCATGCCTGGAGAGACTGTATGACCTTACTTTATTAATACCATATTTTTTTTTTTTAAGTTTAAAAGCTTCCTTTCTACATGAAAAAAAAAGTCCAATTCTTTATTTTTTTAGACTGTAGAGCTGAAAGCAAATTAACACAGGAAAAAATGTTCAGAACTAAAAACAAAAGCTATTCCTATAAACACACTAGGCCTGTTTTAAAATCTATTATAGCAGCCATGCATGAATGTACCAAAGAGGCAGGTGTTGAAGTTGATATGGGTGCCTTAGAGGGTGCAGTGGCAGAAGAAAGAGGTTGTCTGCTTTGGTCAATCTCTTTTTGTTAGAAGGATCCCTTAATCTGATCACAGAATATCCTACTGTTGGGACCCTTAGTAATAAACTGTAATCTATGAGGAAATCTGACAAGGATTGTTATATTTTCCTGCAGCGCCACCACAGGGGAAACTAAGCATTACAAAGTCCCTGTGGAAATCAATGGGCTGTCCGGGTCCTCCAAGAGACTTTGTAGTGCGCTTCACCACCCTGGCTAATAAATGAAGATCCTAAATGGAAAATTCCAATCTATTAGTTCAGAAATGCCTAATAGTGTATCTGAAAATGTTATTTTTTAAAACCAGTAATTTCCTTTAAGTTAGCCCTATCACCAATCTGCATTGGTTTTGACATTATCAAATCAGCAAGTAAAAACTGGACCCCCCTGTTCTGGAATAGGGAGGGGGTATGGTGGCATGAAGCAGCATCAGGAGGGAGGCCCCTTAAGATTTTTGCAATTGCCCTCACCACTGTGTACACGTGAAATAGAGGTCACAGGATCACAATACATGATTTCCCAATGTTGTGTCTATTCATAAGTATCGCTATTCAATAACACGTGCCATCCATTGGAAACCGCAAGAAAAAGAAAACCTCTTCAATATTTTAGCTGGTTTTACCTAGTGGCAGGAAAAATACAGCACACCCAGTACAGTTAAAAGTCCCAGTCCTAAATACTAGTGTGACATCACCCTAAGGACAGTGTCCATTAACACTTTCGATTTTTGCATGTTTTGACAGGAAACTATGGCTTTCCCAAAATTTTTGGGTATAAAATGCTTTGGTTTTCCTTATTATCCCTATTATTGTTTAGTCATTGTGTCTGTATCACTGCTGTTTTATGATAATAGCACTCTGAGATTTCTATCACAACTGTCTTGAAGTTATTGCAGTATGTAACACACCATATAATAGAATACACTTTGGATATTACACAATCGAGTCAAATTATTATGACCAATTCCTACTTTTGACATCAGCGGTGCGTAGCCCATGTAGGAAGTGATGTGTCGTGGGCTGGCTTGGTGGGGATATAAGGTGTGTGATAGGCTGTCTGAACACATATCACTCGTTGTTGCCATGGGTAAAAGGGGCGATTTATCAGAGTTGCAAAAAGGGATGATTATTGGCTTTCAGTTTGTGAACTGTTCGCGTGCTGCTGTGGGGAAAGTGTATCGTGACTGGCAAATGGCACCATTGCGAATAACCGACGTGGAAACTGAGGAGCACCACGTGCCATTGATGTGAGAGCTGAATGTCGGCTACAAAGGTGCGCGGGGGCCAAATGACACGCTACAGTGGAGGAGCTCACCATGAAAATCAACCAGGGGGCTACCAGGCTTTTGTTTAAAACAACAGTTACTACTGCATATTGGGCTCCGAAGCAGACGGATGGTCACTGCTCCTATGCTAACAAAGGCGGATCAGAAAAAAAGGCTTCAATTTGCATGGCAGTATCGGAATTGGACCACCGATCATTGGCAAAGGATCACCTTCTCCGATGAGTTATGTTTTCTGCTTCATCGAACGGATGGATGTTGGCGTGTCAGGCTGGAAAAAACAGAGAACAAACACCCTGCAACCATAACTGGAAGAACACAAGCTGGTGGCGCCAGCGTTATGGTCTGGGGAATTTTTCCATGGTATCCTCTGTGCCCACTCATCCATGTGGAAGGCACTCTGAACCGATTTGGGTATGAATTCATGGTTGCAGATCACGTTCACCCGTACATGATGTTTTCCTTCCCTGGGGCAGATGGAATCTTCCAGCCAGACAATGCGACATGTCACACGGCTAGAAATGTCCGGCAGTGGTTTGACAGAGCACGACCAAGACTTACAAAGTACCTCCCTGGCCTCTGATTCACCAGACTTGAACCCACTTGGGCATCTGTGGGACCACCTCGATCATCTTGGTCGCTCTATGGATCCAACCTCCAGCAAATGTGGGATGCATTGCAGTCAGCATGGCTCCAGATACCTGAGACAACCGACCAGCACCTTATTGAGTCACTCCCAGCCCGTCTAGCTGCTGTCCATGCTGCACACAGCGGTTACTCTGGATATTAGCTGGTGGTCATAATAATGTGACTCGACTGTGTACATCAAGATATTACATAATGGAAAATACCCAATATAATATTATTTTAGGAGCATTCCCTTTAGCTCAGGCAGCAGTCCTTGCATGTTTCCAAAAAAAAAAAAAAATGCCAATTTCTAAACAGTTATCCTGCAAATGTGTCTGCATATAAAGGCTGAATCCCTAATCTTATTATTAAAGTCACAAGTCCGGATACTGCTGGAATTGTTAAAGCCTTTGTTCTCGAATATTAAATGGCTTTTCCAAGACTGGAATATTGATGGCCTATTAGTGGGGTTCTGACTTTTGGCACCAATGCTGATCATTTACATGAAGGGGCCATGGCACTCAGACATGATTTGGTTGTAGCTTGAATGGGTCTGAACTGCAGTAGCTGGCACAGCCACAACCAAATGCATGGTGCTGAGCCTCGGTAAACAAAATCGTATCAGTGGGGTCCAACTCCCGGCACCCCCACCGAACAGCTAATCAATGGGACTGTGGTGTTCCAGCAAGCATTGTGTCCCCTTCATTGTTTACACCTAGCACCATGCATTTGGTTGTGCTGTGCCTGCTTCTGCAGCTTAGCCTTATTCAACCCACCAACAAATGTACAGCGATGTACAAGCGCCGCTTCCCCGTCATTCAGCTGATCGCCAGTGGTGCCAAGAGTCGGACCCCCACTAATCCTTGTTCATTGTAAGCAGCCATATCAGATTGGGGAGAGTCCGATTCTAGTATTCTTCTATAGAAGACAGGAATATATGCCCCATGATGTCCCCCAGAAACATTGACATGATATCATCAGCTCTTTATATAAGCTTTACTTTTACAAACGTCCCTTAAAAAGTAACTGCACTTTCATCAAACTTTTTATATGTCATGGAGACATTTCAAAAGTTTGAATTGGTGAGGTTTGGGGTGAAGAGACTCCCACCGTTGCTGAAACGAAAATGCAGAAGCGCTCAGCTGAGTGCTTTGCACCTTCTAATGTGATCAGCGCTCCTCGCAGCCGGAAGATGGCTCTCATAGACGTTCAATGTGAGCTGTCTTCTGCCTGACAAGCTCTCTCTTAGCCTCTATCTCACTCTGCTGTTGCGCTCTTCCTCCCCCTCCCAGCTCCATAGACTTCTATGGACAGCTGTAACCTGATCCCTCAGTGAACGGATAGTCCATCTAGTCTCTTAAGACTGATTTAGCAGTAAATTCAGAGTGATTGGGCAGTTAGGAGGGGAAAATGGAGCCAGAGAAGTGGAGAAAGAGGCATATTTCTTTAATTAGATATATTACAATGTTTCTTATGTTTGCTTGTACTATTGGTTTATGCAAAGTTTGTTGAAGAGTTAGTGACCATTTAAATACATACATCATAAACTTTCATGAAATATCCATTAAACGAATACTCAATAGCCTATGCGTGACGGATGCCACTGTTAGGCATCCGTCACACATTAACTAATATAGTATACGCTTAACATATATGTCATGAAAAGCTATCGAAAAGCCCATGATGTCTACTGTACGTTAAATGAATTCCTCTGACTTATGCCGAGTAAGTATTGCTGATGTACAGTACACGCTAAACGTAAGGCAAAAACGAGATATGAATGGGGCCCAAGTCCCATAGAGACCTCTGTATATTTTGTGTCCTTTTATTTAAATAACTGATAAAACTTCATAAAAGAAAGAGAAAATGCACACACTTCTCTATCTGCTTTCGTTCAAAGGAAAATGGTAAATTTGTCTGGGTTACTGTTTTGTAGCCCAAGGAAATCTGGCTGTTTACTCTGCTCCAGTAACCACAATTCTACTGTGAATGATTTATACGGTATTGCATTGCTTTGCTTGTCAAGTATAACAAACTGGATAAAAGTGTGATAGAGAGGGCAATTCAGTCAACAGTGTCTTTTTAATACAGGTCCCTGTTGCCAATACTTTAATAAAATACTGAGGGGCATGGGACAAGCAGCAAAGCTATAGGATGCCTTTTTATTCAGATTGATGCTCTGTTAAATCAATTACAGCAGTGTGCGGGATTTATTTTCCCAATTGCAATGGTAAATCTGTATAATCTGTGCACTTTGGCTGTATTTCTCACAAATGATCAAGCAATGAAAAGCAATTAGTATACATTAAATAAAATACTTTATATAAAAATATCAGGTCAAGGGGCATGTAGGGCTATGCAAGGGTTATTCAATTTACTCATTCAACAGGACAGAAGTAGAATTGTACATCTAACAAATATAAACCAACGTCAGTAACATACAATGAATTGCTGACCTGTAATTATCTATAGCACAGAATTACCCCAAGCCCCTTAAAGGGAACCTGTCACCAGCATTTCACCTATTAAACCAGCCTTAGCTTGTGGTAGTGGGTGAAAAATAATTTCTATATAACCTATAATTGTCTTCTTAGTCGGCTCTGTGGCTTTAGTATTCAGTTCTTTAGTGTTCCCGCACCGTATGCTAATGAGCAGAAAAGAGTCATATCTTTGTTTGAAAAGAGTTAAATCTTCATTCCTCAAGTCTTTCCGCGTTTAACCCCGCCTCCTTACTTTTGATTGACAGCTCCTCGCCTTCCCCCAGCACACAATATCCCGCCCTTGTGCATTGATATCCTCTTCTGGGGTGTGCGCACAAAGGGACACCGGATTATTACGATAAAAAGCGCAAAATGCTTGCAGACCGTTATTTACAGTCGGAGGAGGAGTTTAGGAGAGGGGATAACGGCAATGAACTTTTTATAGCAACGGCCAGTGAGGGATAAGTAAAGTTCAATAGGTGAAATGCTGGTGAGAGATTCCCTTTAAAGAAAACCTATCACCACTTCAATGTAATGTACCTGAGACTCTGGCAGCTGAGAGAATCACAGACCAGGCTTCAATGGAGTAGCTTACATAATGACATGGTTAAATTCTCAAGTAGTTGATTGGATGAGTGACTCACATAAAGTGACATCACTGCCCTGGATGGGGAAACATCACTAGCCCCAGTCTGCAGACAGGGAAGTCCCAGTCCATCTTGTAACTTTCTAATTTCTTGTACGGCAGTCATACATAAGCAGATATTCCTCCTAAGGTTCTCTAGGCAGTGAACATAAGATTCCAATTTTTTCCAGAATGTTGGAAAATCTGAAATGCTTCCAAATAGTGGACCATGTATGGGTTACTAATGCTTGTTTATCAGTTGCTCACACCTATGAACCCAAATAGGAACAAGGAAGGGACATTGACAACTCTATCATGTGTTTCGAAAGACAAGTCAAAGCTCCTAAGATCACTGGAGCATTCAAACCTTAAAGGACACTCATCCTAAGACAACAAATTGTACAAGGGAGACTTTAAAACTCATGTTATACAACGTTCACACTAAAAGAAATCCATAATCATTAGTGTAACCCTGCTGAAAGAAGTAATGATGCAACCGGCAGCGACCAATCTGGTTAACATATTTAATTTACCTAAAGGGACTAGACAGCTAAAAGTCTATATCTATGGGTAACAGCATATAAATGCACTTGGAACCATGTGATCAAATACTAATACGTTCTTGCATTCAGGGCTGATCGCAAAGCCGATATTGATTTATGGCCCCTGCAAAAAAATGGTAACCTGAGAAACAATATTGATCAAGTTTTTTATAACATGGATAAAAAACCCTCTCTTTGATGTGTGAGATATGGAATGTAAATCCGAACGTGTAGCTGAACAGATCCTCTTAGAATCATCTTAAGTCTATTACTTGTTGGATGGAAAAAGACAAGTAGCTGCCAGACCTAAAAAGAGAGAATTTCTGAAGACATCAGATCCAAATTGATTTTCTACAAAGGTGCACCAACCTTTAGATGTGCAAACCCAGTTCAATATTCGTAAGACTTTTCTATATTATCGCTCCTGCCTTCTCAATACAGGAGGTATTGTTCCATGTACAAGTCTGCGACACAGCGCCGGAGCCCATTGTACATTTTAAAATTGTTCTCTTCGCTAGTCATTTCTGCTTATTTAAGTCTTCAATAGTACAATGTTTTTTATGAAGATGGGTCACGTTGACCATTATCTTGTGCATTCATAGGATCAAAGCAGCCTATTCACATTTCAGAACAGAATTCCTAAAGTTTAGGCCTAAAACTTATGGCTCCAGCAAAGGAAACATCTTTTTTAATTACTAGGAGGAGGAGTGAGCCCTGACATCACTCGATGGAAATGCTTGTAGGCAGAATAAGAGAACCCATGATACCTCCATGTCACAGGACCACAAGTAACTAAGATTTTGAGACATGGAAAAACATGAATTTTCATCAGGTACATAAAAACACTGTTACAAGGTGACTTATGCTGGTCATTACTAGGCAATAATAGGCATTGGAGGAACTATTAGATATGGTTAGCTGCTCATTACTGATTAATGTGGTCATTATTAGCTAATGTGTTCCTGTCTACACTACATGTGTAGATATGCCCATCTTAAATGGCTGTAATATGGCCACATTTGAGGGTCTCTATTATGGCTGCAACACCCAAATCTCATGGAGTTCTTCTGAACCAAATTTAGATCACCATAGTTTGTGGGTTGTAGCCATAATACAGAACCAAAAATATGTCCATCTGAAAATGACCTTAAGTACATATCGAGTGCTGTGATATACATTGAAGAGAAGGGACCCCATAGAAAATAATAAAATGACTTCCTCTCCTGGTACTGGTTTATATGCCTCCTATACTAGGACAGAAGATCCTTGCACTTCTTTTTCCCTTTCTTTCTCTTTCCAGGTAAAATAGATGTGCACCATATGTTGAGATCTCTCTACTATGTTTACCATCAACATATATGTTTAGGGGCTCCCAGTGCCCATCTAGAATGGGGTGGATCTGATCTGACCTGAGGTTCTTCTCTACATGGCCCCATAGAAGCTACATTGGGATGCCTTAATGATATGTACAACCATGATGGCATGCAGCAATTTAAATTAAAGTAACTTTAATATACATACCCAGTCCGAACCATCTATTACCCTCAATTCCATCATGGCTCGGAAGAGATGTCTGTTTAAATGGAAAGAGGGGGATAAGCCGCTTCTGATCTCCCGCTAAAACAAAGGATCGGGCATTTTGAAATCTAATGTAACATGCCGATCCTTCTTTCCCCTGACATCTGCCATTAGGGGACAGTCAGAAGGCCCCCAATTTTTTTGTAATCATTATTGTATCAACCAACATTTATCTAATGTGTATGTCCAGCTTAACAGTTCTGTATCTTTAGTACTTTTTAATATATTCTTCCAACTTTTGTCCACAATGATATAAATAATTCTAGTAGATATATACTAATGAAAGTAAGCATGGCCTCTAGTTAACAAGTCATTCCATGTGCTTTAGAAGGGAAACTATCTGACACTTATTATATTACCACATTCGATGAACATCATTTTATCCTTGTACAACATTACCTCAGTTCTAATATTGTCTATATAGTGGAAAATGAAATAATGTTTATTATTTAAGGAGCATAATTCTCACCGTAAACACACATTTCCACAAATGTTATTTTACTGTTACATGAATTTATGATTTGCCCACTGATGCTTGCTGGATGTCATATCATGAAGCTCTGTAAGCCAACATTATGAGTTATTGCCTTGTATGCCCTGGGAACTGTTCCCCACATTACCCTTCACTGAGCAAAGCATCGATCTTGCAAGAGGAGAATCCATAGACATGACATACAAAGAAATAACCCGAATATAGTATCACTAGAAGAGAAACACAGCAGAAATGTCTGGATTTCTTTATGTTTCTAGCTACTGATGAAGCCATTGTAGAATAAGAACATCCAACCTTCTGATGAATTTATGTTCCCGGGAAGTAATAAGTGAAATGGAATCCAGAAACCGCAAATTTCACCTTTTTTTAGGTGCTCGGCAGGTTGCACAACATAAAAGATGGCTTGGTGTTTCTTTCCAATTGAATACAGGTCGCAAATGTAGGTCAAGCTAGCCCCGAGAGTGGGGAGAATTGGGCCATTACACCATTATATCCACACAAAGTAATAGTACTACAAGGAAGTTGACAAATTCTGCAACATGTATCCAATTACTGTGTATTTATCCTTTGTTGCACTCTCAGAGGTTATTTAATGTATAACTCAAAGGAAAAGGCAAAGATTAAATTGTACTGGGTGCAGTGCCACCAAATCTTCTGCTACTATTTTGTTTATCCTCCCAATTTCAGGACATTTTTTTAGAAAATGTAAAGGGTAGATACACAAGGTTATTTTCTTCTTTGTTTATTTTTGCTATGTTTCCAGGTGAAGGTGAAGATTTCAAGAAAGAAATCATATTGAGCTATTGTACAGAGGCAACCATGTCACTTGGTTGGATACAAAGTAAGATACAATAGCCTATAAAGGCTCTATGCTCAACCAAGCAAAACACAATAGGAACAACAAGAGGGATGTAATAAGGACAGATGTTGACAAGGAGAAAGGGAAAGGTAAGTGAGTGAAAACAAGCACATATTTTTAATCTAATAATTTTTCTATCACTGTAAGACCATAATATTTTGCAGTACTGTGTAAAAATTAATTTTATATATATATATATATAAATATATATTCATACATACCGGTACTTGCTGCATTGGTGCTTATATATACAAATTTCTTTACCAATTCACTAATATACAGCCCAAATTTATTATAGAAAAAAAAAATGGAAACTCCTCTCAGTAACTAAAAATTTGCCCAAAGCTGTGTTTTCCCATTCCTACAGTTGAATTCACATTGGGTCAATTCATCTTTAAGAGTCTCTTCTCCCACTATTTGCCCACTTTACTTAGGCCTTATTCACACGAACGTGTTTAACGTCCATGATACGCGCGGACCTATGTTAGTCAATGGGGCCGTTCAGACATTCCGTGATTTTCACGCAGCGTGTGTCCGCTGCGTAAAACTCACGACATGTCCTATACTTGGGTGTTTTTCGCGCATTACGCACCCATTGAAGTCAATGGGTGCATGAAAATCACGCGCAGCCCACGGAAGCACTTCTGTGTGTCTTGCATGATTCGCGCAACAGTAGATCAAGAAATGAACTAAAGAATAAAAGCACCTCCTTCATTTATTTTTCTAAACATCAAAACCGCGTGTCATAAGGATGGCATATGCGTGAAAATCACGCAGCCACGCAGCAAACACTTATGACACATGGAACTGCAACGCGCAAAACACACACGTTCGTGTGAATAAGGCCTTACTGTAGGAAACATGAGGAGTAAACCTCAGCCCTGACTCCTGCCCTTGAAAATACTCTGCTACATTATGGTATCTGAGCATCAAATATACATTGATGTATCCAGCAGAGACATTTGGTTTTTAGACAAACAGTGTCAGGCAGCACAGTTGTGGTCAGATAGCCCGCTGTCCCCTGTCACTTTTGATACGTGAAAAATGCAGATATTAGGAGAAACTCCACTATGGTAGATGCCAAATAATAACTCCACTGTTAACTGAATTTAAATTTTTTGTAGTATTTTTTTTTTTTTTGCTTGGAAGCCAATTTTGCACCTGAACTTGGTGTGCACGAGCAAATATTCAATACCACAGGGAGAATGAACAAAGTCTATGCTGATATTGCCCTTGTCAAACTTAATCCATGACATCAGAAGTCCAAGGAAGCAATTTTAACCAATGTTCCACTTTGGTACAAAAGAAATATCATTCATAAAAGTACAACACATCTAGTAAGATGAGGAGATTGGCTGCTACCCTATCCAATGGGACCAGAGACATAAGAAGTTGGTACATCTTACATATTTCGGATCAATATCTAGGAAAATAACATTGAATTTGTACTCTTCTTTCATAATACTGAGCTTAAACATTTGAGTTTGAGCATCTACTCTGTTTTCCTAACGTAGTGATCTCATATATCTAAAATGCTACAGTTATTAGATGCACATTATTGGAACAGATCCTCTGAATGTGAGTGTGAATGAAGCCTTATTAATTTACTGCAACAACCTGGTTTATTGAAGACTTGGGTTCTTATAACAGTTACACAATTGTAATATTTGCCAGATGTGTTCAGATCTGACAGCTACATTATATCAGTTGTGTGAATCATTGTGCCGCCGCAGTCTATCTACCAGAGAAAACCGATAATGCAACTGGCTGGCTGCATGTGAAACAGTCAACTAGAGTAGATAGAGGGGACTAAGTATTGTCCTATTGTGTTGCTACAGAGGAGGGGGTCCGTAGATTTAAATATGTCTCGAGACCAGGGGCGTAACTAGGAAAGACTGGGCCCCATAGCAAACTTTTGACTGGGGCCCCCCTCCCCTGGGTGTCACACAACCCCCCCCCTTGTAGATAGTGCCTTTTTTACAGCCCCCCCCTGTAGAGAACGCCATACAGCTCGCTGTAGATAACGCCATACAGCCCCCCCTGTAGGGAACGCCATACAGCCCCCCCTGTAGAGAACGCCATACAGCCCCCCTGTAGAGAACGCCATACAGGCCCCCCTGTAGAGAACGCCATACAGCCCCCCCTGTAGAGAACGCCATACAGCCCCCCCCTGTAGGGAACGCCATACAGCTCCCCCCCTGTAGAGAACGCCATACAGCCCCCCCCACTGTAGGGAACGCCATACAGCTCCCCCCCTGTAGGGAACGCCATACAGCTCCCCCCCTGTAGGGAACGCCATACAGCGTCCCCCCTCCCAAAAAAATGCGACCTACAGTGTGTCCCACAAAATACATGTATCCCCTCTCCACAGGATCTCCACAAGATAGGGGATACATGTGTGATCGCTGGCATTGACAGGCAGAACGGAGGACTGAAAGTCCCCCCAAGTTCTCCATGACTAACCTCTGACTCCCGTGTCTGCGCAGCTCAATAAAAATGAAAGGAGCGCTGGTCACGCATGCGCACAGGCGCGACCGGCGCTCCATTCATTTCTACGGAGCTGCCGACACAGACCCCGGAAGTCCGAGGTTTGTGATGGAGAACTTCAGGGGACTTTCAGTCCTCCGTTCTGCCTGTCAATGCCAGCGATCACACATGTATCCCCTATCCTGTGGAGAACTTTTTTATTTGTTGGGCTAACGACGTGATTTTTGCGACCTTTTTTCCATAGACAATGCAGGTTTCATTTTTTATCGTTTTTATACACACCTTTTTTGCTATTTTAGAATTTTTATTCATAAAGTTTGAAAATAATAGTAAAAAAATAAGCTTTTTTACATTTCAGCAATTTTTTTTTTGGTAATAACATAGTTTTACCCTAAAATAGACCTTTTATTTGTGATCGCCATTGTCTACCGTAAATTTTTATATATTACATGTCTATATTAGGGTAATTGGGTCAGCGCTAGCGTTACAACAATGATTGGCGGGGGGGGGGACGTTTTTTTTTGGGGGTGGGTATTTTATGTGTATTTATTATTTCAATTTTTTTTGCACTTTACTTTATTATTTTTTTATTACTATGGTCTGATTATATATATTTTTTCTTTCTTTTACACCATCTTTTCCACTGTAACTGGAGCTGCACGGCAGTTACAGGGGAATCAGCCCTCTCATAGTCACGATTGTCACTAATAGGGCTGTGCTGGGTCTAGTAAGACCCACCAGCAGTCTGTCAGTAACGGCACCCGGCGATCATGTGACCAGTCACATGATCACCGGGAGGAATAGAGACAGCGCCGCTGCTGCGGTCTCTATTCCTGTACACAGCGCGCATTGAGCGCTGTGTACAAGTGATTAGAGAAGACAGAAGCAGCGAAAGCTGCTTCTATCCTCTCCTCGGGGTCCCCGGCAGTCACTGACAGCCGGAGACCCGACATTCAGCTGCCCGATCGCGCGGGCAGCAGGTTAAAACCCGAGTCGTAGAAAGTCTATGGCTCGGGTTTTAAGGACCCTGACCGCTGGCCGTAAAAATACAGCCAGCGGTCGGGAACCAGTTAATGGCAGAGCGGGGCGATACCTCCCTGCTCTGCCGTAGTGTTCAGTGACGTCCCGCTGTAGCAGCCATAGCGGCTGCTAGCGGAGCCTCGGGCCATGGTGGGGGCCCGTGCCGGCGGGCGACACGGGCCCCCTCATGCCGCGGGCCCCGTAGCAGCCGCTACTGCTGCTACGGCGGTAGTTACGCCACTGCTCGAGACGTCAGTGATATACCTCATCATGAATGGTCAGCCTCAGTAATGTACTAGGTTAGTACTCTCCTTCCTTATCGGTGTGTTTTAGAAATATAATACCATCCAAATATACTAATATGTACTTTTCAATTTCAGCAGGTCACTCTTGGTAGGGTATACGCTATTCACATGAGGCTGCTGC
Source organism: Rhinoderma darwinii (assembly GCF_050947455.1). Lineage (NCBI taxonomy): Eukaryota > Metazoa > Chordata > Amphibia > Anura > Rhinodermatidae > Rhinoderma > Rhinoderma darwinii. The sequence continues at coordinate 30,178,159 of NC_134696.1, read as the reverse complement.
ATGTTACAAATGGCTTTGGTTGCTCCTATTCTTTTCCCTTGCATTTTCCTTTTACTGATTTCTTCCTTTATTGGCAATTGTGCACTTGCAGTTGCTATGATAACAATACCGTCTGTACTTTTTCCAACATATTTGAGTTCACACATTATTCTCAGAGAGGCAGTGTCTGGGAATCTTATGTTGTTTGCAATTGCTCAGTACAAGTCCATAATGATTACAATTAAAATGGTGCAAAAATGTTATTTGACAGTGCCTCCCACCAGAGATGAGAACTGTTCAGTAAAACTTCCGTTTCGATGCGGCTTATTAACTGCAGTCAGACATTGGGCATGTGCTGCTCTCTCCCGCTGATTCAAATAATAAAGATAAATCACTGCTTTATAATAAAGGAAATATCCCCGCAGACTTTAAATGATGGCATTACATTGTATCTGTTAAACAGAATCTGGCAATCTATGGGTCATTTATGTTTCCAGAGCTACGGGAATATTCTGGCATTTGTATTGCCACAGAAGCTGTTGATGAAGGTTAAATGTCCTACCTTGTACTCTAATTGACTTTCCCTTTGAATGTCATAAAAATGCACTTATTCGAGTAAAGGTTTATTCGAAAGCAGATTTATGACATATCCCTCGTCATTTCTTACTGTGAATTCTAAATAGGTAACATCTCTCACGTGTGACATGATTAACCCCTCCCTGCCGCTAATATGTAGATTCACGCCTTAGCCGTGCAGCTAAGGCATGACATCTATAGTCCCATGATTGTGCTGGCATAGCGCTGAGGAGAGTGCTCTTAAAGCGGCACTTTCAGTGTCCCCGACACCCCAGCAAACAAACGCTGAGTTTCCTCCTTTGTGATGCTTTGCCCGGCCTTTACTGCAGCCGTCTTCACTTGTTGCTTGTTTGTGGGGCTTTCTGCCTTAAGTTTTGTCTTAAGCAAGTGAAATGCAGCTCAATCGGGTTGAGATCTGGTGATTGACTTGGCCATTGCAGAATATTCCACTTCTTTGCCTTAAAAAACTCCTGGGTTGCTTTCACAGTATGTTTTGGGTCATTGTCATCTGTACTGAGAAGTGACGTCCAACCCTGCTGCATTTAGTTGAATCTGAGCAGAAAGTAAATCCCTGAACACTTAAGAATTCATCCGGCTGCTTCTGTCTTCAGTCACATCACCAATAAACACTAGTGACCCAGTGCCTTTGGCAGCCATGCATGCCCATGCCATCACACTGCCCCCACCATGTTTTACAGAGGATGTGGTGTGGTTTGGATCATGAGCCAAGCCTTCTCCATACTTTCTTCCTCTCATCATTCTGGTACAGGTTGATCTTAGTTTCATGTTGTTCCAGAACTGGACGGCTTCTTTACATGTTGTTTGGCAAAGTCTAATCTGGCCTTTCTATTTTTGAGGCTGATTAATTGTTTGCACCTTGTGGTATTTGCTCTCATGAAGTATTCTCTTTATGGTAGACTTAGATACTGATACACCTACTTTCAGGAGAGTGTTCTTCTCTTGGGTAGATGTTGTAAAGCGGTTTTTCTTCACCATGGAAAGGATTCTGCGATCTTCCACAACTGTTGTCTTCTGTGGATGTCCAGGCCTTTTGGAGTTCACAAGATCACCAGTACGCTCTGTTTTTTTCAAGAATGTACCAAACTGTTGATTTGGCCCCTCCTAACATTTGTGCTCTCTCTCTCTGAGGGATTTCTTCTTTTTTTTTTTCAGCCTAACAATGGTCTGTTTCACTTGCATTGAGAGGTCCTTTGACCTCATGTTGTGGGTTCACAGCAACAGCTTCCAAATGCAAATGCCATAATAATAAACTCCAGACCCTTTACCTGCTTAATTGATGATGGATTAATGAGGGAATAGCCCATGTAGCCCATTAAATAGCTTTTGAGATAATTGTCCAATCACCTTTGGTCCCTTGAAAAAGAGACAGCTACATATTAAAGAGCTGTAATTCCTAAACCCTTCCTCAAATTAGGATGTGAATACCCTCAAATTAAAGCTGAGAGTCTGCACTTTAACCCAAATTGATTATATAACTGTATATTCAATATGTTTTGGTAAACAACTAAAATGCCAAAACTTGTGTCACTGTCCAAATAATTCTGGACCTAACTGTATGTACACATTTAAAAAGTACATGGAAAGTATATATCGTACCCTGTGCCCCTTAGTGTTTGGATAGATAGGTAGGAATAGTAGGATAGGTATCATCATAATGAATTGTTAGTTCGTTTAAAAAATGGTTAAGTTATCAAAAGTAGTTCCAAATTTATTACTGTGTAAAAGAATGTATTCCAAAATTTTTAATTTAGGCCTGGTCATTGAGGTATCATTTTCTGATAACAATTTCAGACTAATAGTTATCAATAAAAGTTTACTGCAAATTTGGTATCTAATTCCAAGGAATAGGCAGTAAGGAGGGAGAGAATCCATACTGTGATGGATTGAGGCTCCTTGGGCCTTAATTTAGCTATACAGAACATGTGCATTGTATTGTAGTTTTTTTGTGATCATTGCACACACAGGAAATATCATCAATAAGGTCTTATAGTGGCAAGTGATATGCTCCAAACTCATCTACAAGTGAGGTTGAATTGACCTTTGGGGCCCATTATTGCATCAGAACCTGGGCCCACCAGAGGGTTCTCTGGAACTGCCAGTCCAACCATAGATCCATAACAAAGTCAAAATGGACCTCATCATTGTCCGCTGTGAAGCAAAAAATGTCCCTCACCAAAGGACCATGTATGAAATCGTGGATCTGTGCTTTGGGTGGTTGAGTTCAGCAATGGACTCCTCTTCACCTGTGCTCTCCTACCATCTGAGCCTCATGTCAATGACATGCCAGTGCCATACATATTACTGCTCTCAACACTCACTGCTATCACTGCTCTGAAAAATGGCCTATTGTTGATCAGCAAGTTTTTTGGCTTGTTTAAATATTTGTCTATGGATATAACATTTTTCTTCTTAACTGTGAATCTAAAGTATCAATGGAAAGTATAAGCAAATCTAAATCTAGAATAGGGGGGAAAAGAAGTTGACTTTTATCCTACTGGAGTATTAATGATTACAGTTTTCCACTACCATGAATTAATGAGTAAGTGATTTCATTCAATTCATTTTAATTTGCTTATCAAAGCTAAAACAATCTGCAGACCAAGCATAACCTATAGTTTAGACGTGACATATTGTATCCCGTGTAGTAGTTGTACTGATATTATACCTCACCCCTGGGAGTTTGATGACCTTATGAAGATGAAAAGCTGCGGATAAATTAACGTTATAAAGGTTTTGTAAAAGACCTGGAAATCTGAGGATACAGCATTAATTAAGATACAATCTACCTTGAACGACACCATTAGCATTTAGTTATAATATCACAAATAGTCAAATTGATGGGATCTCATACGTACACTGAAATTTTTCAACGTTTTATTTTCTCTGCTGGTAAGACCGATAGTAATACCACACAAAATAGTTAGTTACTAATTAACATTTATCATATGTCTACTTTATGATTAGATCATTTTTTGAACATCATTTATTTTTTTTAGGATGTTAGATGGCTTTTAAGTTTATCTGTAATTTTTATATTTTCAAGAAAATTTCCCAAACCTATTTTTCTAGGGATTAATTCAGCTCTAAGGTGGCTTTAAAGGGTCTATATGTTAGAAACCGTATAAATAACCCAATTTTAAAAACTGCACCCCTCTCAGTATTCAAAACAGCATTTTGGAAGTTAAATTAGGATATGTGATTTTGTTTTTGCAGATATTTCTCTTTTAACTTTAATCCTTTTTTTTTTCTGTAACACAGCATTTGTTAATAGAGATACACAACTCAATATTTATTACTCTGATTCTGCCATTTTAAAAGTATCCCACATGTGACCCTAGTGTGCTACTTCACTCAAACAGAGGCCTCAGCTCTGATCCTGACCGTTACAGCAGGGTGTCAGCCTGCACCATCAGCTTTTCGGAACTGTACCGCAAATTACGGGAATCCCTTGCCGACTATGAATTACAGTTATGTCAAGGGATTAATGTCTTCATAGGTACCTACAGTATAGCGTTGTGCCGGTAGGAAAGAGTAGAAATGATAGGTGGAGTCATGTGATCCATAACCGCTCAAGTCTTCTGTTTTCTATATTGTAAAAAAAAAGGCAGAAGAAACTTTTTGGGTGCAATGAATAACATGACTTATAATTGTGTCCCACTTTACCCCACCCTGCCTTGATATTAATAAGGGTTCACATGTTGCGGCTGACATGGAGTTTTACCATTGAATGATGCTCATCAATGTTTGAATCCATGCCTGATGACACTGTAAATCCACGGCAGAAATACAAGGGACGGCCTGGGATTTCTGCTGCGGATTCTCAGCCAACTCAATGATAGATTTTACCAACTGAAAAATATGTCCTCTTAATATCCGTTGTCTAAATTTGTCATCTGAACATAGCCTAAGGGTCACAATGCCCTTTTTACCTACACAGGATGGAAAATGGAAGTGGGTGGGTGTCACGAAGAGTCTGTGGACCCGCTGGACCATACCGCCTTGGCGGTAAGGCAGCTGGCCAACAGGGCGCAGGTCAATGTCTATAGTTTGTATAGGTACCTGTGGCAGCTCGGACAGCAGCAAGGGACTAGGCAGCGTCTAGGACTAGGCAGCAGGTGGACGTCAGGCGAGGAGAAGCAGGTCAGACGTGGGATACAGCATGACACGACTTTGGCACAGCACAGTGCTCGACCAGGATTGTATGGAATGCAAGGAACAGGAACAGGAACACACTAGGAGGCCATCACATAGACAAAGTTAGGAAACATCAACAACGCTCAGGCATAGAAGCAGAGGGCTGGACCCCTTTTATAGTACAGGGTACTCACGGGTTCAAAGTTCATCAAAAGCCCCTTTAAGAGCAGGCACGAGCATGCGCACGCACCCTACGGGATCCGGCTGAGGTGAGTGGTAGTGAGCTCTGGGGTCTCCTGAGGAGGAGGCTGGGGCCAGCGCTTGCCGACTCGTGGCTGCGGCTTTCAGAGATGGATTGGAGCTGATGGCCCGTAGCCACGGACATTACAGTGGGATATTTCATAGGTGAATTGCCATTTACATTTTTACTAGGAGACCCCATTTCCTCCATGTTTACCCCTGCTAAGGCGGTAGACAAAGAGATCAAAGATCTTGTTCAAGTGGTCTATTAGCAATGAAAGCTCCTCTGGTTTTATAATCATTGCTCTGTTGCCCTGAGAATACGGTCTAAATTTGTATTAAAAAAATCTATTTTTATGTATGAATTCAGATATGAATTTTACAACCTATAGAAAGACTAATAAAATGTTTTATACAGAAGCCTTGTAACTACAGTTGGTAAAAAATACACTAGCAGGTTTTTGTGTGTATTTCATGCCAATTCAGCATTCAATCCCCGTATATATTTTGCATGCATCCAATAAAAAAGAAATAAAAATAGCATACATCTGATTTGTGGGAAAATGTATCGTTTTTTTAAATATTCTGCATGCTATCTTTTATTAAAGGAACACTAAAATTAAGTGAATGAGAAAACAGAAAGCAAACACTTGCCTATATATCACACTAAGGCTGAGTTCACACGGAGCAGATACGCTGCGTAAAAGCACGCTTCAAATCCGCCCTGTGCGCCAAAGGGAATTCTGGGTGAAAAACTGCACCAAACTGTAGTATTTACACAATGTGTGTATTGACCCTAAGGGCTTCTTACCAGTGCTGAAGAAATAAAGCAGTGACGGGAGCCTTTCACGCGCGGTCTCATGGATTTTTTATATTTCATCTGGTGTGTCTAAAGGGGCGGAGTTTACTCAAGGGGAGTGACTTAGTCTTGCTTGGTATTAGGCCTCATTTACACGAGCGTAATATACGCGCGTGCGACGCGCGTGCTTTTCACGCGTGTCGTACGCACCTATATTACTCTATGGGGCAGTTTAGATGATGCGTGAATTTTGCGCAGCGTGAGTGCGTTGCGTAAAACTCACGACATGTTCTATAATCGTGCGTTTTTCGCGCATCCACGCACCCATTGAATTCAATGGGTGCGTGAAAACCACGCATGCCGCACGGAAGCACTTCCGTGCGAACTGCGTGATTCGCGCAAGAGCTGTCAAAAGGATGAATGTAAACAGAAAAGCACCACGTGCTTTTCTGTTTACAAACATCCAAACGGAGTGTCAAATTAGAGATGAGCGCACCGAACTTCACCGGGTTCGGCCGAACTCGTTTTGACCGAACCCGGCAAAAAATGTTCGGGTACGCGACGTCAGGAGACAGTCACTGCCCACGGTGCTGAAAGACTTAAACTGTTTCAGCACCATGGACAGTGACTTTCGATCACAATATACATATACGTGTAAAAAAAAACAGAAGTTCGGACTTACCGATAAGTCCCGGCTCCTTCCTCCAGTCCGACCTCCCGGGATGACAGTTCAGTCCAAGTGACAGCTCCAGCCAATCACAGGCCAAGCACAGGCTGCAGCCAATCACAGGCTGCAGCGGTCTCATGGACTGCCGTGTCATCCTGGGAGGTGGGGCCGGACGACAAGAGAGGGACGCGTCACCAAGGCAACGGCCGGGAGACCGGACTGGAGGAAGCAGGCAGTTCATGGTAAGTTTGAACGTCTTTCTTTATTCACAGGTTGGTGTATATTGTGATCGGCATTCACTGTCGAGGGTGCTGAAAGAGTTACTGCCGATCAGTTAGCTCTTTCAGCACCTTGGACAGTGACGGGCGTCGACTAGCCTCATCTCTATGATGGCGGCTGCGCGAAAATCACGCAGCCGCGCATCATACACGGATGACACACGGAGCTGTCAAGTGCCTTTTGCGCACGCAAAACGCAGTGTTTTTTGCGCGCGCAAAACGCACACGCTCGTGTAAATCAGGCCTTAAAGTGCAGTCAAATCAATAGTGAACGGTTCCTTCAAGGCACCCTATGCTCCAGCCCCATACATACCAAATCTACCTTTAAGCAAGCCATACAAATTAGATTTAAGGCTATGGACTAAATTACTTTTACATATGTTAGTGGTTACCTTGAGTTGAAAAAGTTACATTAAATTTCAGGCTGCAATATTAACTACTTTATTTATTTTTAGACCCCTGACAGGGGCAGACACAGACAACTGAGGGCCCTGTACAAGGACTGTATATGGGCCCCTTTCTCTTTAATCTCTCTCTAACAAGCCATCAAATATATTAGCTCAGGCATTTACATGCAATGTACTAGACAGAAGAAGCGGCTTTAAAGGGAACCTGTCACCAGCATTGAACTTTACTTATCCCTCACTGGCCGCTGCTATCATAAGTTCATTGCCGTTATCCCCTCTCCTAAACTCCTCCTCCGACTGTAAATAACGGTCTGCAAACATTTGGCGCCTTTTATCATAATAATCCGGTGTCCCATTGTGCGCACACACCTGAAGAGGACATCAATGCACAAGTGCGGGATTTAGTGTGCTGGGCAAAGACGTGGAGCTGTCAATCAAATGTAAGGAGGCGGGGTAAACGCAGAAAGACTTGAGGAATGAAGATCTGACTCTTTTCAAACGAAGATTTGACTCTTTTATGCTCATTAGCATACGGTGTGGGAACACTAAAAAGCTGAATACTAAAGCTACAGAGCCAACTAAGAAGACAATTATAGGTTATATAGAAATGATTTTTCATCCACGTCCACCAGGTATTGCTGGTTTAATAAGTGAAATGCTGGTGACAGGTTCCCTTTAAGGTGACAGTGGGCCCCCTTACCTACTGTGCCCTTTTGCAGCTGCACAAAGACTGGTGTTTCGCACGGCCGTCTTAAATAGAAGGGCAGTGAAATAAAATGCGCCAAATTTACTATAAGGCAATGCGATGCACCTTTGGCTGTCCTACAAAAAGAAATGTAAATCTCTGCTTACTATGAGAAGGCGTATGTATATTTGCGCTATAATTTCTGACCTAAATTATAGTAAATCTGTAGACCCAGTGGTGGTCCCTCCACCGAACGTCACTTACTTTTTTTATAAGTGGCAAGAGGTGTGAAAAGTCACAAATTTATTTCTTCAACATTTTTTACTTTTTAACACCAGAAAACTGGCGTAAATTGTTTAATAAATTCCCCACAATGTGTATGGGCAGCTATAGTCTGAACTCAAAATGGTGAGAACTAAGGGGAGATAAAATGAAAGCCTCAAGGAAAATATAGAAATAGAACAATGAAGACCTTTCTTTTCTTTTTTAGCCTTTGGACTGCAATTTGAAAAAGAGTCTAATAAAGGATAAAGAGTTGATTATTTGCTTTCTTTATTTTTACCTATAGGGTTCCTTTAATGTATTTCACCATTGGGCAGGACTGTATTTACCTTTAAGGCATAAAATATGAAATGTTTTCTACATTTGCTGTTAAGAAGTCATTATTTTTCGTTATAAAAAAGAGCTATGACTATTTTCTACACTTCCATATTAACTATATATGTGACTTCAAATACCAGACTTCAGACAAAAAGACATCTTCTACTGCAAATACGACACTGCCCTCAGGTAAATACACAAGAGCTAAAAATTAGTTGTTTCGTTTTTCATGCTTTTTATATCCAGATTTTATGTGTGCAAATCTCATGAAATCAGTATGAAAAATATAACCAGAGAAGGACTAAGTAAGGGCTTGGGCAGCGAGACGATAGCCTAGGGACTGGTAAATACTGTATGAGGGAACCATAAGACCATTCCTTCTTCCCCACCCAGACATGACCAAGATGTAAATCCCCATTTGAAACAGAGGTGTCAGTGGAGTAGATTACGATTATTCCTCCTGACAAATTAAGTGACATCACTACACCTCTATTGTGGCATCAATAATCCTAACCTAAAGGCCCAGACGTTTCTCAGTCCTCCCCCGAATAGAATTGTATAATGTATAACATTTAGCAATTTAGAAAATTATGGTAAAAAAGAATTCCCTTCTATAGGCTTCCTTTGGATTATTATTTATTTTATATATATATTAATGGCACCGGTAAATAAGTTAAACCGGATCAGTTTTTATTCATTTACCATTCTAATTTGCAGATCTTCTGCAAAATTGCTTACAATATAAATATATATACCATGCATAACAACAACAACACTGCGGACGTTACATAATTCCCATGTAATGTAGTTTTAAAGATTAAGTCCACCTGATCTTTACATTCACATTGGAAGCTTGTACAAGTCTCTGCCAGATAATAGTGGGTTGTGGGGCGTTAGCAAAGTGACTATACTCTGGGTTAAGGGTTTCTCAGCGTAGAATTTTAGGAATATACAGAGGTTTTTAGGGAATCTTTGAACATGGTCACTCCATATATGTAATGACCCAAGATGTCTGTAGCAGGAGGTCACGCAACTATTGAGACAATGATATCCACCCCACCCTACAATCCATAGCAAGCTATTGAAATTGTCATTGACATGGTGCAACTTTCTATATAACTTTCTTGTATTGGGAAAAAAGAGTTGAAGGTCATTTGACTTGCATTGCATTAGAATTACACAGTCCACATTGAGATACAATAATTCACCTGCATAGGACATTTCTTGCCAGAAGCCTCAGTGTAACCTGCAGCCTCCAATGCTCAGTGCTATTTTACACATAGACGATAATTGCATCCATATATACACTACCGTTCAAAAGTTTTGGGTCACTTAGAAATTTCCTTATTTTTTAAAGAAAAGCACAGTTTTTTTCAATGAAGATAACATTAAATTAATCAGAAATACACTCTATACATTGTTAATGTGCTAAATGACTATTCTAGCTGCAAACTTCTGTTTTTTAATGCAATATCTACATAGGTGTATAGAGGCGAATTTCCAGCAACCATCACTCCAGTGTTCTAATGGTACATTGTGTTTGCTAACTGTGTTAGAAGGCTAATGGATGATTAGAAAAGACTTGAAAACCCTTGTGCAATTATGTTAGCACCGCTGTAACCAGTTTTGCTGTTTAGAGGAGCTATAAAACTGACCTTCCTTTGAGCTAGTTGAGAATCTGGAGCATTAAATTTGTGGGTTCGATTAAACTCTCAAAATGGCTAGAAAAAGAGAGCTTTCATGTGAAACTCGACAGTCTATTCTTGTTCTTAGAAATGAAGGCTATTCCATGCGAGAAATTGCTAAGAAACTGAAGATTTCCTACAACGGTGTGTACTACTCCCTTCAGAGGACAGCACACACAGGCTCTAACCAGAGTAGAAAGAGAAGTGGGAGGCCCCGCTGCACAACTGAGCAACAAGACAAGTACATTAGAGTCTCTAGTTTGAGAAATAGACGCCTCACAGGTCCTCAACTGGCAGCTTCATTAAATAGTACCCGCAAAACGCCAGTGTCAACGTCTACAGTGAAGAGGCGACTCCGGGATGCTGGCCTTCAGGGCAGAGTGGCAAAGAAAAAGCCGTATCTGAGACTGGCTAATAAAAGGAAAAGATTAATATGTGCAAAAGCACACAGACATTGGACAGAGGAAGATTGGAAAAAAGTGTTATGGACAGACGAATCGAAGTTTGAGGTGTTTGGATTACACAGAAGAACATTTGTGAGACGCAGAACAACTGAAAAGATGCTGGAAGAGTGCATGACGCCATCTGTCAAGCATGGTGGAGGTAATGTGATGGTCTGGGGTTGCTTTGGTGCTGGTAAAGTGGGAGATTTGTACAAGGTAAAAGGAATTTTGAATAAGGAAGGCTATCACTCCATTTTGCAACGCCATGCCATACCCTGTGGACAGCGCTTGATTGGAGCCAATTTCATCCTACAACAGGACAATGACCCAAAGCACACCTCCAAATTATGCAGGAACTATTTAGGGAAGAAGCAGGCAGCTGGTATTCTATCTGTAATGGAGTGGCCAGCGCAGTCACCAGATCTCAACCCCAAATAGCTGTTGTGGGAGCAGCTTGACAGTATGGTACGCAAGAAGTGCCCATCAAGCCAATGCAACTTGTGGGAGGGGCTTCTGGAAGCATGGGGTGAAATTTCTCCCGATTACCTCAGCAAATTAACAGCTACAATGCCAAAGGTCTGCAATGCTGTAATTGCTGCAAATGGAGCATTCTTTGACGAAAGCAAAGTTTGAAGGAGAAAATTATTATTTCAAATAAAAATCATTATTTCTAACCTTGTTAATGTCTTGACTATATTTTCTAGTCATTTTGCAACTCATTTGATAAATATAAGTGTGAGTTTTCATAGAAAACACAAAATTGTCTGGGTGACCCCAAACTTTTGAACGGTAGTGTATATATATGTTAGGAATTGTTCTTTAATTACTTAAAACCTATTATACTCAATAAAGTGTAATTAAACACAGTTTTGCTGTGAATAATAATTCAATTGGTTTCAGTCCGATTACCAATTATCGAATATGTCAACCCCCTTTTTTTTTTTTACTTTGCCTTGAGATTAAATCAATGTAGACAACCTTCCCAGCAAAGAATAAAAACCATTACGACAATGATTTTTATTCACAAGGGAGATCTATCTTGAGTGACAACATGAGAGGGAAGATTTCTGCATTTGCCAATTACTGTCTCTTTTGTATTAGTATCTGGTGGTTGGTAAGATTGGCATTTGACCTGTAAAAGAATGAGAATAATACTAAGATGTCTTATCATACAGCAGATTTACACAGCCGGCTGCCAAGAATTGTTAAATATAATTTTTTACTATTAGGTCTGATGGGAACATAAACAGTAATCTTTCTATCGATAAACAATTAACCTCTAGGTTAGAACATAAGATATGGAGTAAAAGTCCATCAAATTTGTTGAAACATTTTATTTCATTTCATTGACTGTAGATGAAAATAACAATAATATCCATAAAAGTTTTAATTTCATTGACTGTAGATGAAAATAACAATAATATCCATAAAAGTTTTAATATACTTTTATTTTGACCAAAAAGGAGCGGCACTTTTCAATGGATCATCAATAGAAACAAATTAACCAGGCAGCCAGCCAGCAGTGGCCAAGTGAGAGTAGCCTGTGCACCGAGTAATAGTGACATGGGCCCTTTACCAACCCCCATAGATGTAATACACTTGAGCCAGTTTAACACAATTACATTGAGCAGCATTTATCTCATATATCTCTTTTTACTGAACCTTTTACTTAAAGGGTAAATAAACTTCTATAAAACTTTTGACACGTCATAGTAACATGTCAGGAGTTTTGATCAGTTGGGGGTTCAAGCACTGAGACCCTCACCAATTGCTAAAATGAAGCAGCAGAAGCGCTAGGGTGAGCGGTGTACCGCTGAGTTTCTGATTGGCTTTCCCCGGGAAGCCGAACGAGCAGTGTACGGGCTCAATAGTAAGTCTAGGAGTCTGTACACCGCTTGCTCGGCTTTCCGAGAAAAGACAATCAGGAACGAAGTGGCACAACATTCACCTGAGCGATTCTGCCGCTTCGTTTTAGCAATCAGTGGGGGTCTCAGAGCTCGGACCCCCACCGATCGAAACTGCTGACCTGTTACTATGATATGTCAAAGGTTTTATAAAAGTTTAAACTTTAATGCATTTGATTTAGAGGTTGTGGCACCCATCTGGCCATGGGCTCTCTGTGATTGCCCCAATGATCATTTTACCAATGGCAGCCAGTATCTGTAACAACACAGTTATAAAGCTCATGATACAAAGAGTGTAACACATTTAGAAAAACAGCAAAAAAAATAAGATTCAATAACATGCAACCCCTAAACAGATCTGACCTGGTCTGGTGTAACCTTAGCATACCTGATGGGAGGATGCGCCCAAGTATTGTCAGGTGCTATGGAGGAACCGAGGAGCCATGAGGGTGACCAGTAGAGCTATCAGCCTATGGAGTCGGTCCTCCCTATTTCAGTGTAATAACTTGATGATACAGTAGCTCTTATTCCAATTTCTAATAAAACTAATAATATCACCGTGAACTATAAATAGCTGAAAAAGTATGGTTATGGTTTACCAATTGAATTTGCAAACTTCTTTGCAAGTAGTTTAGCTGCTACTAGTGAACTTGTATCAGTATATAGAATTGTATTTTCCAGATAATCCTATTTTTGTTCCCTTAGAATTGCTGTTTAATTATTCCATTACTGTATTATTTACTGAGCAGTGTGTAGTAATAAAGAATGCAATCACCTGCGCCAAACAGATCAATAATATTTCTTGCTTTTTGACATTAAGCTTTTCTTTAGATATCTTGCAGAATAACGAGGACGGTGAGGAAAATAAGAGACCTTATATGAAAAAAATGAAAATCAAAAATGGTAATTTAATTCATAGTTACAAATGTCCCCATCTATGATGTGAATGTTACAATGAACTGGGATTGAGTATTAAAATGATACAATTCTAAATAGTGTTATAAAACTAAAATAACAAAAATAATAGAATAGATATTACATTTATATTTGGTGGTTACATTGTGACATTACTCAAAAATTCATGTTCAGCTTTTGGGAAATTACTCTAGATCTCGCAATGCAATCCCACATTCTACTTATAGTACTCGGAGTCAGCTCTTTGGATACCGGGCAGAAAATGAGATAAGAGCTTGCACTGGTGATGTGGTGCAGAGTTTTTGACAACTGAAAAAAACAGTCACACAATGTCCGCACGTCACTGAAATTAAAGCTGTAGGAATGAGCTGAGGGATGCCTTACAGTTTGTGAACCTTAAAGGGTTATTCACATGTTGAGTAAAAAAAAATTTTCGACGTTCTAAGCTGAAATTAAATAAAAAAAACATTTGCTGTTAAAATGTAAAAAAAAATGAATTCCCTAACTACATTTTTTTTTAACTTGATAACTCAGCTAGTGCTGGTTATCTTTTCTAAAAAGGGGCATGAGCAGCTCGATGTCAATCAAGCCGCTCTGCAGTGTGCGCGCTCCCGACGTCGCTAGATACTGTAGTTCTAGCAGCATCGGGAGAATGTTCGTCTCAACCATGCATGGTAAGCTGGTTGAGACGAACACACCGTGAAATGAAACCCCACGGCACCCTTCATACATATACAGACATATGCACATATACATATATATACACACACACACACACACACACACACACACACACACACAAACACAAAGATACATACCTTGAGCGGACCGCTGACTTCTCCTCCCGACTGGTGGCTGGTCCGGCATCTAATGCGCATGCGCCGATATGCGCGTTCATGCTAGAAATGACATCCTCTCCTAAGGACGGAGAGTATATCATTGCGCATGCGCGGCCACCGCTAAAGGTAAATAGTGGCCGGATCCCTATACAATGAGCTACAAACAAAGAGGGATGGACAGCGAGAAGAAGAAAGAATATCCCGAAAACTACATCACTGGGCTAAAGACAGGTAATTATAAAAATTATTAATTTTAGAAGGGTGAGCTTAATAGCTCGATTTTTGTAGATGGGAATAACCCTTTAAATAAATAAAATTGTAGGCAATAAGGGAGGATCAGAGTTAGGTCTAGCCAAAATTGGACACTAGACAACTTTGCATAAAATGTATTAAACCACTGGATTACAGTAGATTTTCTAAGAACTTGTGGGTCACTAGAGATATCACTGAAACACCAGCAATGATACTACTTTACCAATGGACCACTAAGGATATTCGCATATAACTAGACCACCAGGAACAATTACTGGATCACTAGTGATATTATTAAATAACTTGACCACCAGGAATAACCACTGGATCACCAGACATTACTACAAAACCACTTGGCCAACAGGGGTGGACTCTGGCAAAACCACCAGATCCCTAAATAATCAGAAAAGGACATAAAGCAATTTATCGCCAGGTATTGGCACTATAAAGCTGTCTAAGCAGGGCATTCAAACAAAATCAATTGACTACCGGAAGTCCACATTACACTATTCGGTCAGGCTTATGTGTGCAGCGGTGAAAGGTAACATGTAGTCATATAGCCAACATAATTCTGGGTACTGGATCTTTGAAAGACCTAAAATGCTTCTGTTGTGGAAATACTATTGAAAGAGGATATTGTGACTTTTAGGAAGGTCTGTTGCGCTTCGATACAATGACAAACAACACATGCATGGGCTGAAGTGAAAAACGTGATGTGTTTTTTTGCTTTATATTTGCAAACTGTATTATACATAACCTCTGTCATCTATGATCAAAGACCTAATCTTTATATAAAAATAGAGGAATTTGAACAACCATCTATAGCATGACACATTTAGGTCCACCATCTGAAAGTCAAATGCTAAAAGCAAAAGCATGTCACATGGGCCAATTTGTTTCTTTTTTTTACCTGTCAAGACAGAAAACAAATTTGGTGCATCATATTGTCTTATGTGGAATCCGGAAATCTAACACAAGGCGGTGACCTCCTGGCTGATGGATAGGTTTACATAACACGTTTTTGCTTGGGCAATTCAGCAGTGACATGCCTAACCTAAGACTTATTTGTTTTCTTCTCTGCCAGGGTGGAACTGCCATAAAATGAGCCGATGATGGACATTAGTTTCAGCAAGCCGTGTCCCTGTTGTTTAAGACGCTCGCAGAGGTAACTTGGGTCATTTCCACCGTTCACGAAACAGAGAAACACTTGACAGTTTCCTTTCAAATGTTTTCTTCCTTAGTAAAATTAAAATAAATCAACCGCATTTCTGGCGGATTTGTAGGATATTTGCAAAGCCCCTGACATTTCTAAACACTGACAAATGAGATTCCGTTTTCAAGATTTATTCCCTGGAATAAGCAGATCAGTCCCACAGTACAGAAGAAAAACTCTTCTAGGCTTTAGAATGTGACATGTTGAATAAATAGATGTTTAAGGTTTATAATAGATACAATGTTCCATTAGAAATTCTTATGCAGCATAAATAATGTATAGAAAACTGTATAAAACAATATAACCCATAGATAATATGATAATAAAAATTTCTGATTGGAGAGCTACAAGAAAGCTGCGCTACAATATGGTTATGAAGTAATTAGATTGTAGCTGTAGTTTTATTCACATAATTGGAGACGTTTGGGCCCTACAGTGGTAATACGATCGGACACTGCAACCCTGTAAGCTCACTAATAAATTCATGTACGTGCCGAGATATGCTGTATCCAATATAATACTCAACAGGGAAACGTAGAAAGCGCAAGTGTTATCAAATTTCTATATATAGTTATTTTAGGTCTTATTTTTCTAAATCCTATAAATGCTGAGGTTTGGTTAGACCTATGCCCCACGGATACATTTTCCAATTCTTACCTACTGAGTATCAAATGTGTAGCACAAAAAACACATTCATAAAAAAAAACAAGGATTTATTGCTTAGTAATTGTGATCCATTTTTGGGTCAGGGAATCAAGGGACCGAATAAATAAAAAAATAGGATATTCGCAGCTAGATCACTGCATTCATTTACCAACCTTCAGGAGATAAATAATATCTGGTGGATAACCAGCCTCAGAACGGCTGTTTTCACTTTCATTAGTTTTCATATGTTTCCCCCCTTATGGTTATCAAAGAACTCCCTCTTCTACCTGACATACCTAGGAACATTATACATGTAAATACAGTTAGCGCATCATGCAAATCTTCGAGTAAGGACATGGCTATAAGGGTCCTTTTACCCGATTTGGGCCATAAGAACAAGCCCCGATCGGTGAGGCACCAAGGAGCAATGATTGGTGACGTATAGGAATGAGCGACCGTTACAACAATAGTTTGTCCTCATACATTTCCATTATGTCGGGAGGGCATCTCCCTATTTACACAGGAAGATGTGCTACCAACTAGTGGCCACTATATTGGCCGCATAAACAAGCAGATCTGCTGATAAACAAGCTTTTGATCGTTCATCAGCTGATCGTTGCCCTGTTTACACAGGGCAATGATCAGGATCGAGCGGTTATACATCCTTGACCCGCGTAAAAGGGCCTTAAAGGGGTTGTCTGGTTTAAGCAAATTAAGGTTATTTTTTGTATAATTTAAAGTTATGTAATTCTGAATATGTAATATTCTTTCTCTATCAATTCCTCACGGGTTTTAAGGCTATGTTCACACAGAGTTTTTTGCAGACAGAAAGTTCTGCCTCAAAATTCAGTTTGGAATTTTGAGCCAGATTTTGCTCTGCCTGCACGTCGTTTGCCGCGTTTTTCGTGGTGTTTTCTGCCCGCGACCATTGAGCGCTAATGGGCAAAAACGCAGCGAAATACGCTTTCTCTGCCTGCCATTGATGTCAATGGGTGGTTAGAGACGTAAACGTCCGAAGAGAGGGCATGTCGTTTCTTTTTCCTGCGAGACGTTTTTTCCGCTCGCGGGAAAAAAACACCTCCGCCTCCCATTGAAATCAATGGGAGGTATTTTTGGCCTTTTTTTGGCACGTTTTCTGATGCGGTTTCTGCCTCAAAAAAACTCTGTGTGAACTAGGCCTAAGACCTCTGCTTGTTGATATTCAGCAGGAACATTCATTGTTTACTTCTAGTGGATAAAATCCTGTCCATGGTCATGTGATGGACAAACAGGTGCTGGGATCATTAGAAGACGCAGCCCTGATACACATACTGTAACGAGATGTATACCTGTGTGGACAGAATTCTATTACATTAAAGGGGTTTTCCCACGAGGGACATTTATGACATATCCACAGGATATGACAAATGTAAGATAGATGCGGGTCCCACCTCTAGGACACACGCCTATCTCTAGAACGGGGGCCCCCTAAACCACGTTCTAGCTTTTTGTGCTCACGCTGACTCCCGGTCACTTCATGATTACATGGTCGGGACATGGTCCGGAGTTACAGAAACATAGTAACTCGCTGAGCTACGCTGTTTCTATATCTCCCATAGTAGTGAATGGCAGTTATGGATGCAGCGTAGCATGCGAGCTACGCTGTTTCCGTAACTACCATTCAGTTCTATGGGGCTTACGGAAACAGTGTAGCTCAGCGAGTTACGCTGTTCTCCCCTACATGGTCGGAAATCAGCCGGAACACAAATAGGTATATTGAGGTTTAGGGGTCCCGTTCTAGAGATAGGTGCGGGTCCCAGAGGTGGGACCCGCATCTATCTGACATTTTTGACATATCCTGTTAGCACTGGTGTGTCTATACTACTTCATGCTGATGATGTCACCAGTGAACTATATTGCTTAGTTGAAAACTAATATGGCTGACAGGAGAAGTAGTTCATTTTAGTGCCAGAAGCTGAAGGTGGAAGTATGGAGTACGAATAGCTGAGCTTACAAGAAAAAGACTGCACGTGACTACTATACATACAGCTTTAGAAGCACAGTCAAGTCCTCATTTTTAATTAGAAGTCTGCTATAGACCATGCCCTGAGAGATTGCTATAGCCAATCAGTTTTACACACATGAGGTCCACTATGTGTATCAATGTATTTACAAATTGTGCGTGTTTTAGGGCAGATTCACACGAACGTTGCGTTTTTGCGCGCGCAAACAACGCAGCGTTTTGCGAGCGCAAAAACCATTTCACAGCTGCGTGTGTCATGCGTGTCTGATGCGCGGCTGCGTGATTTTCGCGCAGCCGGCATCATAGAGATGAGGCTTGTCGACGCCCGTCACTGTCCAAGGTGCTGAAAGAGCTAAATCTTTCAGCACCCTCGACAGTGAATGCCGAACACAACAGCGAAAAACCTGTAAAAAAAAAAGATAAAGTTCCTACTTACCGAGAACTTCCCGGCCGTTGCCTTGGTGACGCGTCCTTGGTGACGCGCCTCTCTTTACATCGGGCCCCACCTCCCTGGATGACGCGGCAGTCCAAGTGACCGCTGCAGCCTGTGATTGGCTGCAGCCTGTGCTTGGCCTGTGATTGGCTGGAGCTGTCACTTGAACTGAAGTGTCATCCCGGGAGGTCGGACTGCAGGAAGGAGACAGGAGTAATCGGTAAGTTAGAACTTCGTTTTTTTTTACAGGTTCATGTATTTTGGGATCGCAAGTCACTGTCCATGGTGCTGAAACAGTTTAACTCTTTCAGCACCATGCACAGTGAATGTCTTCCGACGTCGCGGACCGGAAATGTTTTTGCCGGGTTCGGCCAAAACGAGTTTGGCCGAACCCGGTGAAGTTAGCTTCGGTTGTCGGGGTTCGCTCCTCGCAAAGACACTCCGTTTGGATGCTTGGAAACAGAAAAGCACGTGGTGCTTTTCTGTTTCCATTCATCCTTTTGACAGCTCGTGCGCTGTTTCAGTCTGTTCGCACGGAAGTGCTTCCGTGCGACCTGCCTGGTTTTCACGCACCCATTGACTTCAATGGGTGCGTGATGCGTGAAATACGCAGAGTTATTGAACCTGTCGTGTATTTTGCGCAGCGAACAAACGCTGCGCAAAATACACGGACTGTGTGTACTGCCCCATAGACTTCTATAGGGCATTGCGTGCCGCGCGAAAACCACGCGGCCTACACGCTGCCAAATCACGCTCGTGTGAATCCCCCCTTAGAGGTATAGTCCACGTTTTATTTAAATCTCTTTCTTTTTAACAATATATAGACAGCCATTGCTTGCATGTCCTTCCTTGGCTTTCAATATTTGCAAAGTCAACATAGGCTTTTGTGCGACCCATATTTTCTTAACAACATTATCCAACAAGGTCTATTCTGACATAAATAGAGTCTTAGCTGTATATTACTTCAGTTATTTGCATTTAATGCAGACAAAATCCTAGATTTGCAGAATAGAAATGTGTCAGGGGATCCTTGACACCGTCTCATGTTGTTATCGTAGGTCCACACATGGTTCCTGGAGACATTGCATGAGTTAATCATTCATGAAGCATCATTCTTGTCCACAAAAGCTGCATATGTCTATTTTACAAGTGGGAATTTGCTCTTTAGACATGGAAAAATTACCAGTAATGCTGTAGTATGTAGACAGTGTTACGATAAGTCACTTGGTAAAATCCACAAAAATGCATGTCACAAGGATTTTGTGAAATGTTGCCATGTGTAGTGGTATATACCTTTGCACCATGTTGTCTGTCAATTAAGAATTGATTTGGCTTATGTTAATAAAGCTGTCAGCAGAACTTACATTTCAATTAGTGCCTTCCAGTAAAAGGCAGAACATGTTGGTAGGATGAAGCTGGTTCATTGTACTGAATTAAACATTTCACCAGCAAAGCAATTAGAGACTGTGAGAGGAGAGCTGATGAAGCCTTAGATAGTACCTTGCAGAAAATTGCGCTAATGTTCCAATAATTCAGTATTTATAACCACTTTGGAGACTCTTTGGATTTCCACGCCACTTTGTTTCTCCATCAGTATTTAGAAGATACTATTCACAGTGTTGTACGTCAATAACAGACCACGACAAAGTAATAAATGTAAAATATACCCTGTAGTCGAGTATTGTTTATATAGCTGTAAAGGGCTCATATAATCTGAAAAATTCTCCATGCAGAGTAGTAGCAGACAAGCAAACAATAGAAAACACAACCATAACATCTATCTATCTATCTATCTATCTATCTATCTATCTATCTATCTATCTATCTATCTATCTATCTATCTATCTATCTATCTATCTATCTATCTATCTATCTATATCTCTCTATCTATCATCCAAAAATCAGGCAGCACTCCAAGGCAGGAGTGCTGCCTGATTTTTGGATTCTACTACAGCAGGTCTGTTAGCCCTGACCTGGGCAGGTCGGCACCCACCTACGATTTGCAAGGCTGTGCGGCTGACATTGTATTTGGACTTTATCTATCTATCTATCTATCTATCTATCTATCTATCTATCTATCTATCTATCTATCTATCTATCTATCTATCTATCTATCTGTCTGTCTTTTTTATTTCATAGAAAATATTTCAAAAATGAGCTATTGAACATACTTAAATGTAAAGTTTTTTGTTTCTAGAGATTTTTTTAAATTTTTTTAAGGAAAGTGAATTGCAAAATCACCAGGCTAGTACTGACCATAGACAAGCAATGGACCAGTTCTGTACCATGGCCAAAATTTTTTAGATATTTGTTGGCAGATACTGATTTCTACTGTAGTCATATAAGCTCGGGGTCCTTCCAGAAGAAAATCTGAATTGGCCAGTTTTAATTTTTCCATTTAATTCCTATTGTTTTCATCAGAAATAGATGCCGCAATGGCATTAATATACATGCCGAGGCTGGGCACAATTTTTTTTTGTATGTGCTGCCCCCTCAGGCTATCTGCTGTGTGGCACATGTAATGAAAATGTAGAGCTTCAAGAAGCAAGAAACCTACCCCAAATGGCAAAAAGAGAGAAACTTGGGCACCTTCGTGTTATACCTCCTCAGTTTGTGGAGGAGCAAATATGTACTAAAATATGCTGGGAAAAACGATTATTCTCCCCCAGAATAACTAGTTAAAATCATATAAACAGACTAGCACGTTTGGATTCAGGATGACTATATATAAGACTTCTATATTTCTTTTAATATTACTGCAGACGACTAAAAAAAGACCTTGTCATGTTCTGTGATCCATTACTAGAGACGACAGGACAAGCAATGAACGTGTCTATCACTGTCATGTTCGGAGCTCCATTACTGCACACTACAACTCTAGGACTATCTTAGTGGACTGTATATCATGTTCTGGGATTCACTCCAAAAAATTGTACACTAGCCAGTAAGCAATAGAAATGCCTCATTTATGATCTGTTCTCTAAGACAAGCCTAAATACCTTACATCTCTTTTTTTTTTTTTATCCATTACAGATGTATTCAATTAAAGTGAGTTTCTCAAAATGCTTTGTGATAGGAGTGATTTCAGCAGATGCATGTTATCAATCAGAAATGTTACTTAGACAATAAAGCAAAGCTGACAGAATAATATACAAAGCAGATCCATTCATCTCCCATCAGAGTTGGAAAAGACAATCGCCTGCTCAATTTACAATGCCATAAACTTCACCTTTACTGCCTATGAGTTAAACTGCTTTCAGCTGAACGGTAAAAGCCTATAATGATTTTTAAAGTGAAACAGACCAAGAATGCGAAAAGCAGATAATTTCAATCATAAGGCAATAAGTTGCCAATCCACACACAAGGCTGTTAGGTGAGAACAAGTAATGGGAGTAGGCAGGGTGATCACAGAGCTCAGCTGCTGTCATATGAACTGGACTTTGATTTGCAATGCAATGTGCTGGTAATACAGAGGGTAATTGTGCTCCATAAAAAAAGGTTTCTGCTGGTATCAATATATTTCCCAGAAATTCTCTATGACTGTGACTTAAGGTTGTAGGGAGTTATATAGTTGTAGGGTATATTAGATAGATCTTATCTTGACCAAAAATGTTTAAAGGGTAACTAAGCTTTCAAAAAATTTCTGATATGTCACAGTGAAAGTTTTGATCGGTGGGGGTCCAAGGACTCAGACCCCCACCGATCGCTAATACGAAGTTGCAGAAGCACTCAGGTGATCGCTGAGCCACTTCGTTTCTGGTTGGCTTTTCATAGAATTTCTATTGAGTCCATACACCAATTGCTCGACTTTGCGAGAAAAGCCGATCAGAAACGAAGCGGCTCAGTGCTCACCCGAGCGCTTCTGACACTTCGTATTAGTGATCGGTGGGAGTCTCAGCGCTCGGGCTCTCACCAATCCAAACTTCTGACATGTCACTTTGACAAGTCAGAGGCTTTTTGAAAGTTTAGTCACGCTTTAATGTCAAAACAGGTACATAAGTTACATATGGTGGGCAGGAGAGGAGAAACCTTGGATGCGGCTGCCTCCTTTGCTTAGATGGCGCTTACGCACTGAGAACTAAGAACTGTAGAACTAAACTAATGGGAAGTAATCCGCTAGGCAACAGGAACAAGTTTTCAAGAACAGGGGTCACACTGGGGAAATTGGCAAAGGGGAGGCGGGTGACTTATTGTGTCAACTTTCTATTGGAAACCAAAGTTTGTCCACCATTGCCTAATGGCAACCACTGACCCTATTTAGTGTTTTCGGATGATTCTAATTGTATAAAGCTATGGGTATGGCAGCATTTGTAAGTAGCAGCACTAGTGGCAGGGTTACTGATGACAAACAAGCAACTTGAGATGCTGTAGAATAGCCCTTCTCTATAACAACCACCATGCTCCATGCTCATTTGTCAATATTACTCTTTTCACACTTCCACCTTTTCTTTTCTGTCAGCTTTCCGATGCTCTCTGATGGTCAGAATAGCATAACATATTGTGCTATTCTTTTGAGTAAAGAAAAAAGAAACCTAATGGACCCATTATAAGTGACTATGATCTGGCAGAATCTGGTGTAAAATGGATCAATCAGATCCATCATGGTTCCTGTGTAAACCGATGCCAGGAGGTCAATGTGAACAGAGCTTTAAGGGGGTTTTACACTGGGCGATTATCGGACAGACGAGCGTTCATAGAATGCTCGTTGTTGATAATTTCCCCGTGTAAACAGGGGAACGATCAGCAGATGAACGAGCAAACGCTCGATCATCTGCTGATCATATAGTTTTAAGAAAGTTAAATATTATCGTTGTCGGCAGCACATCTCCCTGTGTAAACAGGGAGACGCGCTGCCGACATAATAATGTATGGGGACGAGTGATGGGAGTAACAACCGTTCGTCCCCATCCATAGTACCGTGTGACAGGAGCAAACGAGCGCCGATCAACGATGTCTCGTTGATTGGCGCTCGCTGCATCGGCCAATTATCGGCCGGTGTAAAAGGGCCTTTGGTTGCGCAATCAGCAGCGATTAATCTATAGTTTGTTTGTGTAGCTAGTGGCACAGACGTTTACTGACATCTTTCATCTTGTTAATGGTATGCTAAATTAAAGATCAAGTTACGAAAAGTCACATCTAAAGATGGTGCACCAAACTTTGAAAACTAGTGCACAAAAAAGTGGAGCAATTTTATTGCATTCAATCAATTCAGGTAAGCAACTGTTCTACTTCTTACTTGTATACATTTCCTGTCTTAAAATCTGGCCAGTACGAGAACAGTAACCAGCATGTGATGTGATCAAAAGCGTCATTATGTGAGCTGCGTACTTTAGTTTTCCTGGCCCATTAACTTAGCGGTACTTTGAGTGAAACCTCATAATATGCAGGAGGTAAAACTTCTCTATCTCTGTCCTGGGGTGGCCATGTTTACTTACAATATCCCAGATATAAACATCTCTGCCCAAAATCATATGAATATAAAAGAGCCTGTGGTGTTTGTATGCCTGCTATTGGGAAGTATGTATATGAGCAGATACATTATTGATTACCGCCAGCAGTCTGGTCCACCTGCTGCTGCTCTCATCTTACTGCATGAATAATACATAAATATACAGGAGGGATCAGAGAAAATGTAGTGGAGGTTAAAGTGCTGGAGACACATAAGGAAGAAAGGGCCAGTTGAAGATAAAAACCTAAAAAACATACAGACAAGGATTACACTTTGCACAATAAAAGTACTCATCATCTATTCAGTGGGCTTCTTCTAAAAATCAACCTGCAACTTAAATAAAATGTAGAGTGACCCAGTTGTATGAGTGCCCAATACACGTGTGTGCCCTGTCATTAGCTCCTGTTCAGATAATAAAATGTCTTAGGGTATGTTCACAGGGTTTATTTTCGGCCATTTTTCGGGCCGTAAACAACCGAAAAATCTGAAGCAGAACGCCTCCAAACATCTGCCCATAGATTGCAATGGTCAAAATGGCGTTCTGTTCCGATGGGCCGTTTTTTTACGCGGCCTTTTTGAAAGACATGCAGGACACTTATTGGGACGTTTTTGGAGCTGTTTTTCATTGACTCTATTGAAAACACTATTAAAAAATGACGCGAAAATCGCAAGTGGCTTAAAAAACGTCTGAAAATCAGGAGCTGTTATCCCTTGAAAACAGCTCCGTATTTTCAGACGTTTTTGACTCAGCGTGTGAACATACCCTTACTGTTTTACTGAGTAGAGACAGATAAAACAGACACGGCGCCAGATTGTGCAAAATAAAACGATAAAAACCAAAGGGGCAAAGGGATGGAAATTTGCTCACCTAGGGTCGTGGACACCGGTTAGGATGTCGTAAGGGTATGAGAGCTGCTGCCAGGTCCGTGCACAAACAAAGCAAGTTTGTTGTCAAGAGGTAATGTAAATCCAACAGAGAAAAGGGGACCAAAACGGCGCTGCTCAGGAAGGATGTCAGATGAGAGGAGATTGTAAATAAATAATAAATTTATTAGGAATAAGGTAGGCTACGCGTTTCGACGCCGGACCGGCGTCTTCATCAGGCCAATGCATACAGTGCGATATTTGCTTCTTTATATACATGGAGGAATTGACAAAAGATTGGCTAACAAATTAGTGAAAAAAACCGCCAACATAGGCGGGTCAGAGGTCACACACAGCGTTTGCCTGATGTTTACAAACATATTCTAAAATTTACATAAAAACATACAATTGTAATGACATAAATGTATTAAAAGATGTCTCTAAGGAGAAAAACACAAAATGAACCTTGTATGGAACGTGGGCATTTCTAAGGAGAATATATATCTCAAAGACGGCCGATGACACGCAGAGTTGAACCGCACAACAGTTCAACATGTAGGAAATGAGCCGCACGATGGAATGCAACAAGCAGGGTCGATTTGTGAATGAATGGACTATAGAACACACCAGACCGCAAACAGTAGGTCACGTGGGGCATGGAAGGGGACCGCAAGCATCTGGGACATTCACCGCAATATTGGGCCGCAAGACTGCAAGGGCGAAAGGACCGGAGCAGAGTACGTAATTAAAAAGTTTTTTCAAGTTGCTTAAAAGTATGTCAGAAATGTGTATTTCGGACCGTAATATAAACTTAATGTGTTTGTTTGATGGGTGTGAAAATAGAAACATAAAAACCGTGGTGATGAGATTATATATATATATATATATATATATATATATATATATATATAGAATTATATATATATATAGTGAGGTCCATGAAGATTTCAAAATCGTCTGGAGATGAGGTAGGACAAAAAGACAAACCTTTTCTTACTGCAGATGTGTCCTCGCTATATACAAACATCCCACACACACAGGGTATGGAGGCTGTCTCCTCCTTCCTTGCGCTAGACCCCCGTTTTCCAAATAGCCAACTGAATTTTATTATCGACTGTATCGATTTTATTTTAACACATAATGTTTTTACTTTTGAGGACGTCTTTTATAAACAGATCAAGGGTTGCGCGATGGGGACCCGCTTTGCACCATCATATGCAAACCTCTATATGGGGTCTTTTGAGGAATCTTTTATCCTGAACGAACATATATTCAAAAACCATATTATCTACTATAAACGTTATATCGATGATCTGTTTTTTATCTGGAGAGGGGACATATCTGCTGCCAATGCTTTTATTGATCTTTTAAACAAAAATACATTTGGCCTCACTTTTACACATACTTATTCAGCTACCACCATTGATTTTTTAGACATAACCATTAAAAATAATGGGAACCATTTTTCCACTAGCACCCATTTTAAAAGTGTGGATGTAAATAGCTATTTGGATTTTAAAAGTGCACACCACACACCATGGCTGAAAAATGTCCCGTTTGGACAATATCGGAGGATAAGAAAAAATTGTTCTGATGATGTTAGTTTTGATAAAGAATGCAAGATTCTCAATAAAAGGTTCGTAGAAAAAGGCTTCCCTAGAAGCCTAATCAAGGGTGCAGAGATAAGACCAAGAGCTATGACCCAATCTGAATGTATTAAAAAATCAATACCGGCTAATATTGATGTTGTTGAAAAAACTATAAAAAATAAATTTAATAAACAGAATGTAAATTTCATCACCTCATTTAACAAAAGTAGCAAGAATATTATGTCCATTTTTAGAAGACATTGGCACGTTTTAACCAACGACCCTTTTTTAAAAACATTACTCCCTGCGAAACCTTTAATCACCTTTAGAAGAGCGAAAACTTTGAAGAATTTATTAGCCCCCAGCAGGCTACATAGTAACAAAAAGAAGGCTGTGAATCTTTCAACGCAAAATGGCTCTTTTTCATGTAATCATGCTAGGTGCTTGTGCTGTAAAAATATCGCAAAGAAATCTATACAATTTTACTCTTTAAAAACCAATATTTACTATCCTATCAAAAGTCATTTAGATTGTGGCAGCACTTATGTTGTGTACCTCCTGCAGTGTACATGTAACCTGCAATACGTAGGTCGTACCACCCAAACGTTAAGAAACCGAATTAATAAACATAGATCCAATGTCAAGCAAGGTTTTTTAAAACAGAGTGTGTCACGTCATTGTGCCCTCAAACATAACTGTAGTTTCGATGATTTAGTTGTTACCCCGATCGAACAGATCCAAGCGGATACCCCCAATAGGTTTGTAAAACTCAAACAGAGAGAGAATTTTTGGATCTTCAAATTGGAGACCCTGCACCCAAATGGCCTGAATGACCTCATAGAAACGTCCTTAGATTAAAATGCTTCATGTCCCTGTCATGCTCCCAAAAAAATTTTTTTGGACATCCAATGGTAGTATGTTTACACCCTCAGGGTTTTATTCCCATTCATCACAGTACCTTCCGCGCACTATATATATATATAATTCTATATATATATATATATATATATATATATAATCTCATCACCACGGTTTTTATGTTTCTATTTTCACACCCATCAAACAAACACATTAAGTTTATATTACGGTCCGAAATACACATTTCTGACATACTTTTAAGCAACTTGAAAAAACTTTTTAATTACGTACTCTGCTCCGGTCCTTTCGCCCTTGCAGTCTTGCGGCCCAATATTGCGGCGAATGTCCCAGATGCTTGCGGTCCCCTTCCATGCCCCACGTGACCTACTGTTTGCGGTCTGGTGTGTTCTATAGTCCATTCATTCACAAATCGACCCTGCTTGTTGCGTTCCATCGTGCGGCTCATTTCCTACATGTTGAACTGTTGTGCGGTTCAACTCTGCGTGTCATCGGCCGTCTTTGAGATATATATTCTCCTTAGAAATGCCCACGTTCCATACAAGGTTCATTTTGTGTTTTTCTCCTTAGAGACATCTTTTAATACATTTATGTCATTACAATTGTATGTTTTTATGTAAATTTTAGAATATGTTTGTAAACATCAGGCAAACGCTGTGTGTGACCTCTGACCCGCCTATGTTGGCGGTTTTTTTCACTAATTTGTTAGCCAATCTTTTGTCAATTCCTCCATGTATATAAAGAAGCAAATATCGCACTGTATGCATTGGCCTGATGAAGACGCCGGTCCGGCGTCGAAACGCGTAGCCTACCTTATTCCTAATAAATTTATTATTTATTTACAATCTCCTCTCATCTGACATCCTTCCTGAGCAGCGCCGTTTTGGTCCCCTTTTCTCTGTTGGATTTACATTGTTTTACTGAGTGACATCCCCAATACACTACACAAGCCTGGCATAGAACTGTCAGCCAGCGACAAGTCTTATAAACTCTGCACCTGCTGATCTTATTGTGGCAGGCAATGTAGATCCCGAATGCTACATTTATATCTTTGCCTAGAAATACCCTATGTCATGTGGAAGGTGGACAAATATTGTTCCGGGAAGGAAGGCCTAGATGGACCAATGGATCGAGAAATTGACCCACGTGAGTTTTATCAACTATATATTTAAAATAATGTTCAATTGAAGGAAGAAATCTATAGGAGGTTCGCTATTACTTAACATTTTTGGGCTCCTGCACGATATTCATAACTTCTACAAGTTTTCAACAAGACAGCAACATGTGCAGTTGGTTATTTGTCGAAGTGATGAAGCCTTTGACAACCTCTAGTCTAATTCCTCTAATGGACTCATTGTTGGCCAAACCAATCCTCCAACCCATTTTAAAGGGATATTCCCATTGAAGGCATATATCGCTAGAATTGATGACATATACATTAAGTGGGGTTCTGACCTCTCTGAACCCCACTAATTGCTAGAATGAAGTAACGCTAGGAAATCACCATGCCCCTTTGGCTCCTATCAGCTATGCTCTGCTTTTTACAGAGGCCTATGACTACAAGGGGCCAGGTATGCGGCCTCCACAAAAACAGGGTTGAGCCAACAAGAGCCAAAGGGCTACGGCGCTTCCCTAGTGCCACTGCCTCTTTGTTCCAGTGATTGGTGGGGGTCACAGATAAGACATTAATGATATATGGGGCTGCCAGAGCATATTTCAGGGGAAAACAATAGAATGGACAGGGAAAAATCCTTCATAGCCAACTTAATGTACTCATTGATAGCCCACTGAAAGCACGGGATCTGCCAAGAACAATGAAATGTGTAGTTAACTAAAGAACTAAAGCTGAATAAGGGGCAGTTGCCTCCCATTCTTATACCCAGCTATCTTCTGCCTCATTTCTCCCCCTTATTTCAACATTTAGACTTTTGAAAGTTTTTTCTATGAATGTGAACAGTTACCAAGTATACATGTAGAGCACAGTCATCATTTTCAGACTAGGTGGTCTTTTGTTGCATACAAATCACACATCTAAAGCCTCTAATTTACATCAGCCCAGTCATAACAGATGAGAAAATTATCGCAAATCACAATTCTGCTTTCTGTTCTTTCCAGCTGGGTAAGTAGGCAGCAAATTCATCAAATATTGGCTTTGCCAGTCTGTATACATCAGTAAATGCCCTGAACATAATTGGCTTGTCAAAAGCCAAATTTTTCCTTTATATCTTTTATTCAGCTGGTCCCTCATCCGCACAGTAGGGGGACTGCTGAGATTATAGTAAGAAGCATCTCTCCGCTGCTCTCATTATAAATAATACTAGCAGTCCTATATCTAAACTACATAAGTTTGTTTTTGTTGCGTTATTACGTTTGTAGCTTTCAAAAGATCACACCTTTTCTGCTGTGTAAAAAGCAACAATTGGAGCCAATAAGTTAATGATACTGTAAATAGAGTATTACTATCCTCGTAAAGGGCTCAGACAGCCCCAGGCGTACTTGCTTGTCACATAATACAAAGCCACAATAAGTGTCTCTATTTTCCCTTAATTCTGTTGTCCAAAAAAGAGTTTTGATTTAGTTCGGGTCTATTATAAGTATCATGGCTCTATTTTGAAACAAAAGTTCTTTCTTATTTTTAAAGAGACTTTATAATGCTTGATGGCCTATAAATTAAAAGTAGAGATAAATTGTCTAAATAAATGGAGATGAGTATAAAGAACTGATCTGAGCTTCAAGACTGGTCCCTTTAAATTAGGGCATCTACAACTTGCCAGCAGATGACCCCACATAGTGCATATCACCATGAGTGGGTCATTGTGTGAACCAAGAGAACCCTACTGTATGTCTCCAATATTGTCTGGAAAAAGTTAAGAAATAACTACCCACACACATTATATCCTCAGCCCAGTGGATATCATTGTCCAGCCTCAGTGGCAAGTGGCTTTAATTTAGAATTTCATATACGTCCATTTTATACACCTATACCCACTAATTGATTAGGGAAATTAACCAATACTCAGCAAATGCATTCTGTAGATGGAGAAAGCAACAATATATATGACTCACTCTATGCAAATCTTCGGTGATCGCATTCTAGCATGGATACAATGATCTTGACCTGATCACATGGACCTACTATATCATAAAGAGGATGACCTGAGCCAATGAATGAAGGCACACAATTTAGACAAGCAGCAATTCTATGGGTTGCACGAATATTCAGTCTACAAATGTACTAGAAGCTTTCAGCACCAAGGTGGCATAAAGGTCATTATAGTATGATTGATTCTGGGCAGCAGTTTCCATTTCATGTATCTTCATTAGGAAGTGACTGCCTACCTTGGAGTGCGTAATATGGTCAAAGTATTCGCTCCACTCAGGAGAGTGGGGCTCTATGTGAACCATGTTCATTTCTTTGAATACAGATGCATTGTACATAAAGCAAATAAGAAAAAAAAAACCTTTACACCCTGCTGACCCTTTACACACAATGTCCTCCTCTGGTATCTGCAAGTGATAATGGCAATGTAAAGAGTCAACAACTATTAAACTATAGTCAAATCCTCATCATTGAGAGCAAAGACCCGTCAGCACGCTTGAACCTTGCCTTCACAACATGATATAAAACGTTATTGTGCTGCAGTTTAATTGTCATATTCATGCACGCTTCTTCACTCATGTTTCCCATGGCTAGATTTGCCCTTGGATGAACAAAGCATATTTATTTTCCGAACTAAAATCTGGAAAAGATCTGGTTTGCAGAATCTACAATAAAAATGATATTTCTCATTCATACTGTGTAGTGACATTTGTGTGTCATGTATAGAAATCATAAGTCGTTTTTCACATAAGGCAGGCAGATGAGTGACAACAGATTTTTGGGTAGTTCATGCATTATAATCTGAATAAACAGGAATTTATATGCAATAAGTTATATGTCTACTAACACAATGACAGAAGTAGCGTAGATCCGAACACAATTATTAGAACTGTTGCAGAGTATTTTTGAGTAGATATGGAGTCGAAAATGATGCACTGAGCAACTAAGGCCTCGTTCAGATCTGCGTTGAAGGCTCCATTAGGGGCCTCAGTCGCAGATCTGGACGAGATTACCGCAAACAATAGTGCAGCATGCCGCGCTTTTGTTTTCGGTAAAACCACAGACACCCTGACGGAAAGCCGTTGGAACCCATTAAAGTCAATGGGTTCCGTCAGCCGCCAGTGGTTTCCGTGGTACAACGGAACCATCGCTTCCGGTTTTTCCTCTGACGGATCAGAACAATGGAAACCCACGACGCAGGTGTGAACATTAACCTATGCAATATAACTCCAAAAACCATCCACCCAAGCACATCCTCACATGTCCTCAGGACAACACCACCCTTCCAGACAAGCGTTACCACATTTGAGTTTTAAGGGCTCATGCACATGGCCATATTACAGATTTGTGTCGTACGGATCAATATTATGGCACATATTGAAATCTCTGAGCCCATACTGTACCAATTGCATATGGTGGCATACTCTTTTTTTTATCTCAGAGATTTATTTGGCATTTGTGAGAAATAAAATGATAGCATGTTCGATTGGATTCCATAATAGGGTGGTATTCTCCCAATGCCTCCCGGCAACACCATCCTCTTGTTCTGCAAATTGGTGGGACCCACTTTCAATCTATCAGACTTTTTTGGCATATCTTGTGGATATGCATTAAATGTCTATAGTGCAAAAAACCCTCTAACATATAAAAAAAAATGTACCCATAAAGAATTAATATACAGTATGTCCTGGAAAACTTTTCATTGCAGTAAATTTGGAGGGTCCTTATCTTATGAGGTTCCAGCTTGATATTGAGTTTTGAAAATATTATCCAGGCTATACACATATACCCTCTATACATATATGTGTACCTAGTAGTAAGTTGTAAAAGCTTATTTTTGCTGTGGGACATATGTTTTGTTTTTCTTGTCTCCTGTCTGTATGATTTGTCAAGGACTTGGAGCATACATTTCCTTTTTGTGAAATATAACAAGATTTACTATATATTGCCCAAAATACAGTCAATAGCCTGAAATCTTGGACACGTTGGCTTAACAAAATATATTAAGCATCGCCTTGATCCAGAAGTATTTATCAACAGCAGAAACAAGTACAACAGACCAACAGATTTTTTGCTAAAGGCTAAATAAAATCAATGACCCAAAAGTTATCCTTTCTGTGGTCATAACATGTCCCGTTTTTTTTTACAAGTTTAGAAAATAAACTGTATGTAATGTTTTATGCACATTTGAAAATCTAGCCCACCGGCTTTATTTAGCTGTAGTTCCAGGGACTACCAGTAGAGAGCGATAAAGTGGAGACTTTACAATTTGTTGCAAATTGTAAACTATTCTGTGGTATGATCAATATAAACCGTAAATATGCAAAGGGAGAATTAGTAAGCCTAAGAAAAGAGTGATATTGACTAATGCAGACAGATAACTGTAGTTTTCTCAACTGTAGCAGTGAAAACAAATGTATCTGATCAGAGTTGAATTTGTCAATTGACAAAATTAATTGTTATATAACAAGTTCCTTGTGTTCTACATAGGACTGCAGATAAACCCACTTTAGAAAGTTATCAAGATAAACATGTGATACAATTCAAAGAGTCAAATAACAATTTCATTTCTTCTACATCTGTAGATACTATTCTGTATATCTTATATTACTGTATATCCTGTATATATCACAGTATCAATTTGAACAAAATAATGACAATTGAACCTCCACCTTATAAAGTGTAAGCTAACCATTCCTGTGTATTAGAAAACTGCATCAATAACAATACTGCAAAAAAAAAATCTTCTGCATGTGAAATTACTCAGTTGATAGATTTACAGAGCAATAGTCGTCCTGTATCATAATTAGGGCTCATGCCATGTACAGCGGCAAACTCCAGGATCTACAGAGACTGGGTGCATACACGTGAAGTGCACCACCGGCCAGAGCGTCTTCCCAATATCTAACCTTAGCATCCACAAAATAGAATTTACCTGGGACTCTACTCAAGACATTATAAGGATTTGTTATTCAACCCCTCTACTATCTCTGCTGGATAATTCATTTAGAGTCGGTGGTTTATAATATTCTAGGTGCAGGTTATGTTTAATTCGGGTGATGCAGCACTACTAGTATTGCGTGGTGGCGGCAGAGTTTGTGTAGGTCAGTGGTGTCTTTGAACAGTATTGGAGCGCAGTCACTATCTTACCTATGATTTTTAGGGTATGTTCACACGGCCTATTTACGGACGTAATTCAGGCGTTTTTGCCCCGAATTACGTCCGAAAATAGCGCCTCAATAGCGCTGACAAACATCTGGCCATTGAAAGCAATGGGCAGACGTTTGTCTGTTCACACGAGGCGTAATTTACGCGCCGCTGTCAAATGACGGCGCGTAAATAGACGCCCGCGTCAAAGAAGTGACCTGTCACTTCTTTGGCCGTAATTGGAGCCGATATTCATTGACTCCAATGAATAGCAGCGCCAATTACGTCCGTAATTGACGCGGCGTTCAAGCGCCTGCACATGCCGGTACGGCTGAAATTACGGGGATGTTTTCAGGCTGAAACATCCCCGTAATTTTAGCCGTAACGGACGCCCTCGTGTGAACATACCCTCACTGTGCTTACATTACAGATGTTCGCTAGCTTCCTGCTGCCCACACACTACATATCATTTTGAGAGGGGCGCTAGTTTATTTGACTTTTGTTTTTATTTGTATTACAGATCTGTATAACACAGATCGTATAAAGGGAATGATGCTGATAAAAAAATTAATACTTGCGAATTGACATTTATTGTTTGGAAAGATTCCATTTAATACCCATGTGCCGGTCCCTGTGCTAGTGTGGAGGAAAACCTTCTAGAATATCAGCAGCATGACTGTAGGTATTGCAAAGGCTGTATGGGAAAATGACAGAGTCAGGTTATAGCCTCCTCATTATCATCATAATATAGCGCTAGATATAACCAGTATTCTGTGATAGGCCAAAGCAGTCAATTAACTAGGAACAGCAGGTAATCCTTTTCTTCACATCAAACATATCACATTACAGAGCGGCTGCTCTTTGACTTTTGTAGGCATCTATTTTTCAGTAATGGTACAAATAAGGAAGTCTCAATTAGCACTGACAATATTCCTGCTGCCAACGAGACAGGAGCAGCATGGTTCATTGCAGATTAAAGGGGCCAATCTACAGGAACTTAAACTATAATGTTACACAGGACTGAATATACCCAGCACATAAATTCTGCCTCATTGATCTTCAGACAGCAAGAACGGGAATGAGACAGAATGTACAGAATTTACAAAAGACCGGTGGACACAACCGACAGCATCCAAATTCTGCTTAGATATCCAACTTCAGAGCAGAAAGCATAGAAATAATCACATGTATATTATATAAAACATACTCCTTCAGGGGGGTTATGTGGGGACCAAAAATTATTATCAGTGTAGTCCCTGCAGTATGGGAGTACACTCGCTAAAATACATTCCGCTCCCCCGTCGCGCTGATTCTGAGATTTTCACAGATTTTATAGCGCTGCCGCAGGACCGGAAGTCTAGTTGTACAGTCTTCTTTGATGATGCTACGACTCTTTGTCATGTGGCCGTGTACTCTATGTAATCGCTGTATTACTGCTACTGCTCGTACATGGAGTACAGCGGGATCGGTCACACGATAAAGAGTCGTATTGTCAGCAAAGAAAACTGTGCAACTAGACTTCCGATCCCCTGGTAACACTATAAAAATCTAAGATCATAATCAGCGCGACGGGGAACCGGAATGTATATTAGCGAGTGTACACACATACTTCAATGACTGCACTGATAATAATTTTTGGTCCCCACATAACCCCTTTAAGAGGAGCGCTGTAAAAGGTTTATGTCACATTGCACTGTACCTCTTATTAGAATCATGCTAGGTAAATATATAGTCAATGGGGCAGATTGTATGATAAACTTGGCACATGCTGTTAAACATGTTGGGCCTCATGTACAGGAACGTGTTTTTGCATTTGCGAGTGAATTGCGGACCCGTGCATTGCTATGGCACCGTGCCCACAACCGTGGTTTTCACGGTTCCTTCCAGTACCGCAAAAATGAGCCGCAGAAACTCAGGACATGTCTTATTACGGCCCGCAAATGCGCTACAGACTTGCCCATGAAAGTCAATAGGCCCATTGAAACTGCAGATACACCTCCATGTGGCATCTGTAATATTGCGGATTTGCGGAAGTGTTGCTAAGCAACGATAGGAAGTTTTCCTTGTAGTTTTTTATATGATCCGCATTTTGCGAATGGCACACGGATGCACTACGGATGACATTTCATCCGCGAAATACGGACCACGTTTTGGGAATTTGCGGACCAGAAAAACACTATTTGTTTACATTAACCTTCATCTATCGGGTATCATCTGCAGAGCTTTGTTGTGCATGCATTTGAATAGTGAATTAGGAGTATGAAACATGGGTGATTTATCCTTTGGTAAGTTTTTAGTCCATGTACTCTTTGGCCTCATGCACACGACCGTAGCCATGTGCACGACCGTGATTTTCGGATCGGGCGGCCGCGGAGTTTCACGCGTGCACATGGTCGCGTGCATTAATTTCTATGAGCCTGGACCGCAGAACACGGCCGTAATAAGACTTGTCCGTTCTTTTTGCGGTCCAGGCTCCTGGCCATGCACGGACCGTGGAAACCACGGTCGTGTGCATGGGCCCATAGAAATGAATGGGGCCGCAATTCACCCGTGGATTTTCAGGGGAATTGCGGCCGCAAAAAGCACGTTCGTGTGCATGGGGCCTTTGTCTGTGTATATTGAACCTACAGAAATGTAATTACATAATTACAACTGCATTATTTACAAGGACAGAGAGCTAGTAAATACAAATACATATGTTACATATATGATACAGGTATTTCAGATGATGTTGGTTAGGGTCTGTGAGCTCCATTGATTTCTATGGTGTTCTGCTCCAAAACTCGTGTTGGAGGTGGGTTCGGCTGCTCACATTAGTCCTGCAGCCACATTTATTTGGAGAATTGGCGAACAACCCATACGAACATACGACCATGCACAACACTGTATTACTGATCCGGTTGTACAGATCATAATAGGCAGACATAGCCTGCGTTGTGCCAATTCTGTACCCCTGCATGCCTCTCATTTTATACTAAGACACAAAGAGGTTTATCTTATGGATTTATGTAGAAACTGACCCATGGGGACTCCATGTTCCATCATACAAGATCCTGTGCATGAGCCGTAACATATCACAAAATAAATGAAGATTGAGCTCCACTTTAAGGGGAACCTGTCACGTCAAATATGCTGTCCCATCTGCAGGTAGCATTTTATAGAACAGTAGGGGATGAATAGATTGATATATAATTTTGTAGGGAAAGATTCAGGATAACCAGTAATTTATTGATCTAAATTCCTGCTCACTGTGAGCTAAAGAGTCTAGTGGGCGGTCCTACTCAGTGATTGACAGCTATATCTGTATGCGCACTAATGCAGCGACGGCTGACTGCCAATCAGTGTTTGAGACCGACCTTTGTACACTTTAGCCCACAGTGAGTAGGGATTTAAATCAATAAATTATTGGTTACCCTGAGTCTTTCCCCACAAAACCATATATTAATCGGAATAGCGATCATTTTTGCAAACAATTTTACTTAATGACAAGAAAAAAAAATGAACTACATTTTCAGCTGTTTACATTTTACCTATCATGCTGCACAAGTTTTGCATAAAGAGTCCCTTCTATTATGGTACTACCATGCACATGGAAATATATATCAGGATTTTATGCTACTGCAGTCAACTGTGCAAAGGAAAAGCGAATATTAATTATGAAAGCTGTGACCATCTCTACAGCACATTATCAATCTAGAGATCAAAAAAGGACAAGCCGTAACAATTCTCTGCCACACTCGATCCATTCTTACAAATTGCCCTCTTCCATTGCCACCTGCAATGGATTTGATCTGCTTCATTCTAGATATATGATCACCAGATAAAAACATGTTACACAGACAATATCACACTATGGTTTCTCTCGTGTTGAAAGAGACAAATATTCATCCCTGCCTAATGAGTTTTACTCCTCTCCAGCAGAGATGTGAGAATACATTATTAAGTTCCTATAAAAAAAAAAAAGTTATGAAAGAAGAAAACTCTTCCCACACACTTGGAAATTTTCTATTGGAAATCCTGCCCACCTAAAATGAACTTAAAATCTGCACAGTAAATAGAGATGAGAAAATGCATCATGTAAACCTACTGCTGGATCCCCTGACAGCTCTACGTACAGTATTTTCTTGAGACTTTGGAATATGAGATTGTAATAAATTCAATTCCTTTATAGTATGTACATGGAGAGCCTCCATCCACCCTCAGTTAGGGGAGTAGTCGATATAGAGGGTGTAGATATAGCAAACCCATCCGCCACATAAACACCAGAATTATGAATGGCACATGGTAGGTGGGAACCCATTACAGATTTTTCATGGGGGCCCAAAAGTTACGCCTCTCCCCTCAGATTTGTTTATCCTCATCCCCCTTCTTGGCTTACACTTTGCAATCAATACAGTAGCAAATGAAGAAGAACCAGCCTGAGGTTCATGCCATCCTTTCTCGTACAAGTTATTGGAAGTGGGTGGTGGTGTCAAGAATTTTCATTTTTGCTCTTGAAAATCTCCAATCTATGAGAGCAATCACCATTATTGGGTACAGAGGGGGGGGGGCACTATTTTATAGTACCCCTTTTCTATCCTCTATATAATGCAGGTACAAGTAAGAATCTTACTTAGATTTTTATCTACAGCTATGACAGGTTTAAACATGACAGAGAAAAAGTGCTGTCAGTCCCGTATAAATGTACCCTGGTATGGGCAGAACATCAAACCAGTAACTGTATCTGTATCTGTGACAACAGCAGAAAGAAACTCATATATACGCATCTCTTAATTCATCACCCCAGGGCTACATTTATGGGCTGTTTTTTCAAAATGTCTGTGCAGTCTGTCTGCATCTCTCTTTTACGCGTTTTTCAGAAAAAATAATGGAAGCCTTGAATGCAGTGGTATACACAGAAGATAAGAGGACCCATAGCAAAGACCCAACTGGCTCCACCATTATGATGCTAGGTTTTGCCACCCAAGACAGAAGAGTTTGGTGTTTGTTTCCCCTCGAAAACCTTTCCAAGACCCTTGAGCAAATGTGTCACCCCCTTGTTTGCCAACAGCACATTTCCCCTGAAGTTATAAACTTAGATGTGATGGATAACCGCTGGATCCTGCGTGTCAGAGACACTCAGGACTCGCTGTCACCGAAGCCGTCAGTCCCGCTGACCTGTTGGTTTAAGGTTTGAGCGCAAGATACAGCTTCTATGTATTAAGGATACATAGAAGCTGTATCTCAAAAAGTCAAAAATAAATAAATAAAAGCCAATAGAAAAGTTGCTTAAAACACCATAATACATTGTTTTATTAATAAAAAAAAGTTGTAAAGGTTTACATCGTTTTTAACTCATATCTGAGAAACAGTTTTAGATCTGCTACATCTGTACTGTATACAGCTGTCACATGATGCCGCAAATCTAAAACAAATGTATTCCTTTTCTTCTTGTAATCTGCTTTTTCTACCAGAGCTGCAGGTATACAGAGAGACCTAGGAAAAGACAATAACCTGGAAGCATATTAAGGACAATTGGAGGAGACTGTAAGGCAGGAAGGAAATAAGAAAATATATGAAAAATCTATAAAATTCATACAGAGGCAGTCTAGCCTTGTGTTTGTGTTATTCCACTCCATGATGAATATAGTAATTGTTGACATAGACAAGACTATAGGACTGCACTATGCCGGCCAGTACACAGTTTCTAGTGTAAATTATAATAACTTTGTCGGGTCATGAAGGCCATGCCTGTATCACTTAGTCCCGGCCACTTTTCTGAGCAGCGGCATGGGCGGCATAAATGCATCAAAAGTCTCAAATTTTTTCACAATTTGCTACTTTCGGTGTAGTTGCAACTTTTCTACGCCAAAGAACTGGCATAAAAAAGTTAATAAATTCCCTAGTGAGTTTTCATATATGGCCATCCCACACTATACTGAGTACAGTAAACAGTAGATGTAGCGTACAAAATTACAAGGAGGGTTTCCTTTATTACAATTCACTATATGGTTTTCCTAATAACTTTCTTTTCTTCCAATATGTAGGTGGTATTTGTCAGTAATATGGATCTGTCCAATACTCCATACAGTCAATGGATGACCATGCCCAATGGTCCTCAATCACCGTGGTATCTGGTACAGTGAGGCACTAACAACTGTTGCTCTTATAGCTAAGACGACATTATTGAAGAAAGTCTTCATTGAAATGTATTTTTTAGTGAAAACTATTAAAGGGGTGTTCAGCGATTTTACATTTAATGTATGATCAGAGGGGGTCGGTCAATTGTAGTACTGCAGCCCCTTCACAGAAGTACCAACACAGCAACATTGCCTTCGTACTTCTTCCCGGTGGTGGTCCAGGGGTTGGCACCCCCCGACTGATCATACATTAAAGGACTATCTTAAACATAGGCCATCAAAGTTTTATCCAGGAAAACCCCTTTGTTAAGGCAGTAAGAGGTATAGAATAGCCTACTCTGAGCACTCTTCGCTTCTTTTCTGCTTTCAGTTCAGAGGCAATTTCAGCCTCAATGTAGGGACTTGAGTAAATACTGGTTGCTAAACATTCCTTGTTTGACAACCCCATTAATAAGGCTTTGTTTCCATAGCAACCAGTCCGTTACAAACTGCAGAGAAAGAGGGAAGCAGCCTGGCGGTAGTCACACATTGACATTCCTGATCTCAGTCGGCGTTATCAATTCTAAAGTTCTAGTAATTAATTTAGGGGCAGAACAGAAGCATATTAATACAGACCTTTTTCTTCGGTTAACCGCATTGTGGTTTCATAATACAAGACATATTTGCGTTTTCATTGGAATTGTGGTTTATTTATTGATGTCAATGGGGAAAAAATAGCAACTTATAAAAAAAAACACAACATGCTTCAACAAATGTGCAGTTCAACTACATTGTGTGAATAGAATTTTATTGTATCCAATTCACAACAATGTAACAATTGGCCGCTGAGGCAATATAGCGTTGAAAATGCCCCGTCTGTAAAGGATCTGCCAGACACAGCTTCTGTGTCGACGCCCGTGGTTAGTCAGTCTGCACCTACTCCTAAGTCTGATCGAGTGACCCCTCCTTCTACCAATCAGGCTGGGAGGCTGAGGAGTGGGAGAGCCTATCACAGCCTGGCCAGACGGAGCTAGCTCCTGCCCCCTGTCTATTTATACCTTCACTTCCTGCTCCTCCTTTGCCTGTGATTCTCCTGTTTCCTGGCTCTGCTGCTGCTGCTTGAACTATTTGTCCCTGCTTCATATTGACCCTGGCTTACTGACTACTCTCCTGCTCTGCGTTTGGTACCTCGTACACTCCTGGTTTGACTCGGCTCGTTCACTGCTCTCCTGCTCTGCGTTTGGTACCTCGTACACTCCTGGTTTGACTCGGCTCGTTCACTACTCTTGTTGCTCACGGTGTTGCCGTGGGCAACTGCCCCATTTCCCTTAGCTTCTGTGTACCCTTGTCTTTTTGTCTGTCGTGCACTTATTGAGCGTAGGGACCGTCGCCCAGTTGTACGCCATCGCCTAGGATGGGCCGTTGCAAGTAGGCAGGGACTGAGTGGCGGGTAGATTAGGGCTCACCTGTCTGTCTCCCTTCCCCGTCATTACACCGTCTTCATGGCTTTATAGTTTTGATGTTAAATTGAATACTTTGCAGAGGATTTCAAGTCCCATAAATTTAGTGTGGATTCCTTTAGAAACATTGTACAAACACTGGGGCCGATTTATGAATAGTGTCTACGTTTTAATGCGTAAACAAGGCAGTCAGAAAATGCGCCAAATTTATCACAGTGGTGCATGTTGTATGATTAATTTGTCACATCTAGCTAGACATGTTAGACACTTATCTCTTTCTTATATCACCATTAGTTGACTTAGTGTCAAGGAATCACTACTTGTGCACGTTTATGGAATTGCTATACGAGCAATTCCCCAAAGACAGCTGGAGA
Source organism: Rhinoderma darwinii (assembly GCF_050947455.1). Taxonomy (NCBI): domain Eukaryota; kingdom Metazoa; phylum Chordata; class Amphibia; order Anura; family Rhinodermatidae; genus Rhinoderma; species Rhinoderma darwinii. The sequence goes on along the minus strand of NC_134696.1, from coordinate 30,136,485 downwards.
CTGTCTGGATCAAGCGTGCAGGTAAATCAGCTACCTCAAGTCTGTCACCACTCTGGTCAGCAGAGTCTAAGGCTACTCTATGTTCTTGACCAGAATCCACCACAAGGCAGGTTGGATTGATTTGGCCGCATAGAACCCAGGTCGCTTTTACAGAATACTGTGTAGGACAGGCAATACCAGAACGTATAACCAGACAAGCCAGAGGGGTAATCAGCAAGCAGAGTACAAAACCATGTGATACTAAAAGTACAAAATCACAAAACAGAAGAATACCAGGAGTAGCCGAGGTCAAAACCAGCCAAAAGCAGAATGTCCAAATCAGTGAGCAGAGTGTAAATTCAAAGACAAAGCCAAAGTCCAGTTCAAAGAGTCCAAACAGTGAAGGAGATACAGGGTGTAACCAGGAGCTTGATCAGACACATGCATACACAAGAAATCACAAGCAACAATGAGAAAACGGAACAGATTCAAATACTCCACCTTTGGCCTTTATAGGTGCAGAATGAGAAATAGGAGTGGCTCTGCAACTCAAATCAGGACAACACAGAAGCTTGACTAGTTGACATGACAACCTAAAAGTGACAGACGTTTCCTAACACTTAGTTTATGCCAGATTTTTGCACCAGAATTTTGGTGGATTTTTGGCGCACGGTGGTGCACAGCATGTACGCCAGAATTTTGTCTCAATTTGTGACAGAATTATGTTGCATTTTGAATAGTAAATCTGCTCTTTTGTGTGCAAATAGATTAGAAATAGCATGCGAGCAGGTCTCCACTTGTTATTTGCACGCTTAGAATCAGGTGTAAATTATGTATAAGTAAGAGTGTGAAATGTTATATACACCATTTCTAGGTGATAGAATTTCAGCGAAAGTACATACTGTCACCAAAGTTTTCCTTAATTATTTACACCAAGTCATTTGCATTTCTAATTTTAATTATGTTATGTAGAAGAAAAAAAATAGTTGCCAGTCAAGAAAGTCATCAGATATTCTGAATTAGATTAACAACAAGGTTGGTTACTCCAAAGCACTTTAAGGGGGTTGTCTCACCAGGACAACCACTTTCCGTATACCATCATATGGCTCAGGACCCCCTCTGTCAGTTACAGCAGAGAGTCATTAAACAAAGTAGTGCCAGCTCTGGGGTAGCCTGCCAGTCATGTATTAAAGGTTGACCATTTACTTGACTGGCATGTAATGAATGGCGAGTCACAGCCTCCCCTGGCGATGACAGCTGATCACCATGTTTTTAAGCGGGACTAGTGGCGATCAGCCGGCTGGCTACAATTTTTATAAGGCGTTTTCATGGTAAGACAACCCCTTTAATGTTATAGACTCGGTCCAGTTTAGAAGCCCTCACTTAACTAATCCATCAATATACAAAAATCTTCACTATATAATTATGGTTTCCTAGATAAAGGTGTTGAAAAAAAATTAGACTTGTGTGCCATGTTTTTCTTGTATTTTCTATGCTACAAAAGCCACAGACCTGGGACATAAAGGAGGAATTCCTAATAAATATATAAGTGAATATAGAAGGACCCACTTGTCATCAGGGGACCTATAAAAAGTGGTTGTCCTTAAATGCATCACTACTCCACTGTACTTTCATGTTAACGTTAACCACACATCTTGCATTTACTACTTCCATGTTTGACTTTATTAAATTGTGTAGCGCTGTCAAATAAGAATAATGTAAAATAAGCACAAGACGGGTCAGTCTTTCCTATCTAAATAATTACTACATAATTAACATCCATGAAATAAAAATTGATGTTCTCCGACAGACTTTATTTTACGGAGTCCAATTATCTATGGCCACTTATATTTATGGGTTTTTGCGCTGCGATGCCAGCGCAGCTGTACAAGAACCGATATCCTCCTGCTTGTTCAGTAATGCAGATAGTGAAGTCAGTGTTCAGTTATGGATACTTCACTGAGGAGTAAAATGTCCATTAACCTACTTGTCAACATGCTGATTAATCAATGTAATTGTGTGCAACTTAGGCTTCGTTCACATCTGCGCTAGAGTACCTTTCCGACGTTCCGTCTGAGCTTTCCGTCGGAACGTGTTCCTGACTGACTGACACTGACTGACTGACACAAACGGAAACCGAAGGTTTCCGTTTGCATCACCATTGATTTCAATGGTCACGGATCCGGTGCCAATGGTTTCCGTTTGTCTCAGTTGTGCAAGGGTTTAGTCGTTTTGATGGACTCAATAGCGAAATCAATGGTGATGGAAACGGAAACTTTTGTTTTATGTTTGTGTCCATCAGGGTCCCGTTCTGAAGGAAAGCTCAGATTTGGCACTACTGTTCCATACCACAGAACTGTACAGTGGTGGTACAGTATGGCATGCACTGTATGTCAGTATTATTTGCGTAATCTATAGTATATCATAAGAAGGGTGCCAACAGATGGTTCTGCTCAGAGCACCATCAAACTTGCAACAGTTTTTGCTTGCAATTTGATAAATTCTTTCCATGTCAATCGGGTATTATTCTATGTACCTGACCTGAAGCAATCAAAAACAAAACATCTGCCATCATGGTAAAAAATGTACCTGAGATAAAAATGTAAATAGCAAGCGGGAGTCTTCTACAACACCACTCCAACTGGCCTTCCTATGTCAGATTGAATAAATTGTTCACATCCAATGAAAAAACTGCAGTGTCCAAAGGCTCTTTGTCCAGTTATTTCCAATCAGCATAATAATCGAACCCCTTTTTACACAAATCCAAAAATATTTGGATGGAATAAGCAAATTTGAATTTTTTTGGTGTGGAAAAATGGCGCTGTATAAAATGTTAATCTTTCTCAAAATACTGTATTTAACACAAATGCGCGTTTTCTTTTTTTTCTTTTATAGTTTTCTTTTTTCTTTTATGTTTTTCCAACTATCAAATAGTGAGTTGGGTTGATTGTAAACTGTACTGCTTTTTTGTACCTTTGTACACGTTACCTTATATTTGAAAACTCAATAAAGGAAATATTAAAACAGAAAAGTACTCAGTAACTAAGCCGTGAGGAGGACTCTGAAGACTTTGCAGCTGCTGAAGGAGAACTTTTCACTTGATTGGAAAATAAGCTTTGGGCTCTGTTTATTCTTTAGATTCTAATATTGTCTCGGGAAAGCACATTTTTCCCCAATACTGGAATGTATTTCAACACTTGTTTATGTAAGGATAAACACACGTTTACTGCAATTACAGGCAGCTGGTGATGGGGATATCACATTAGGATGTACACGGTTGCTAACCGGTTCTATTTTTTTAATATGTGTACAATGGAAAACAAGTAAAGCAGAATATATTAAGCTTTAGAAATATTTTATGAAATCAAGCGATTTATACTCATATGAATGGGAAGTAATAATAAAGACACTTTTAACATGACGTACATGTGATAACACAATTATGTCCTCATAATGTTCCAGCTAGGAAATAATCCTCTGCAAATATTACAAAAGATCTCATCTTTTACTCAGCACACGCTGAGCCTGGTGATGTATTATCCTGTACAACCTTAATACTATGCAGACATTTATATTATTGATAAGTTTAGACATCTAACAGTCTGGAAGTTAAGTTGACCAATTGGTGTGAGTGTTAATTGCAGCAAGCATTTGGACATAAAGGAGAGGAGGCCCCCTTAATAAAAACAAGCCCTCTTCCAGTCATTACTAACCTGAGCCCAGTACATGTATATCCCCATGCCTTGGTTCATTGGCTATGGGTTGAAGGTTCCTCCTTTCCTTTTTGCTAATGCTGAGATGTTCCAGGAAAGGTTGCCATTACCCATAAGGGTATGTGCATACGGTAGCTACCTTTTACGTCTGAAAAGACAGACTGTTTTCAGGAGAAGACAGCTGCCTCGTTTCAGACGTAAATGCTCCTCCTCGCATTTTGCGAGGCTTCTCTGACAGCCGTAAATTTTGAGCTGTGCTTCATTGAGTTCAATGAAGAACGGCTCAAATTACGTCTGAAAGAAGTGTCCTGCATATAATGTATATAAGTGTCCTGCATATAATGTATATAAGTGTCCTGCATATAATGTATAGAAGTGTCCTGCATATAATGTATATAAGTGTCCTGCATATAATGTATATAAGTGTCCTGCATATAATGTATATAAGTGTCCTGCATATAATGTATATAAATGCCCTGCCTAAATGCCGAGGCTGTATTTTTACGCGTCGTCGTTTGACAGCTGTCAAACGACGACGCGTAAATGACAGGTTGTCTGCACAGTACGTCGGCAAACCCATTCAAATGAATGGGCAGATGTTTGCCTGACGTATTGCAGCCCTATTTTCAGGCGTAAATCGAGGCATAATACGCCTCGTTTACGCCTGAAAATAGGTTGTGTGAACCCAGCCTAATAAAAGGGAATGGGGACAAATTAAACCAGCTCTCCAATTTCCATGGGCTTAATGCTGTAGCAGCTGCATGATCTACCTCTTTGGTGCATATGCTCTTTGATCCAAATCTTACTTCCAACCTCGCAATTCAATAGATTTTTTCAATTTCTTATAAAAGTGTTAAAGCATTGTAGACCTTATTTTCAAATTCTTACTCTGACATTGTTACTAGTTAGTTTTTTTCAACTTCATTGCCTAAAGGTCAGTTCACACTGTGTTTTTTTTGTTTCTGATTTTGACACAGAAACTGTGTTGGAATCAGCACCAAAAAAACAGCCAAATTCACCCACTTTGATTTCAGTGGGAGGCAAAGGCATTTTTTTTTCCAGGCGGCATTTGGCCACTCATGGGAAAAAAAGCATCATTCTCTTTTCAATGGCCACAGGCAACAAATGCTGCGAAATTCTCCGGAAAAAAAAAACGCAGGCAGTTCAAAATCTGCCTTAAAATTCCTAATGGTTCAAAAGATGTGTTTAGGTTGCGGAAAGGAGACATACAAGAGTGTACGTTTAGTGTCTTCCAATTAATATACATAGCATACATTATGTCTATGTCAACTAATTTCTAGAAAGGATATCCTTAAAGGGTATGTCCACTTTAGCAACCAATCCTTTATTACCCCAATGCATGTAAAATTAAAAAAATAAGCCGCCTTAACAATAGTATAAATTAAAAATATCCTCTAATTTTATGTCAACAATTTCTTGCTGACATACATTCAATATATAGGTCTGCATAGGAGCTGTAACAATAAAACAGTATGGATATTTTTAAGACTATTTACAAATAGTTTCTAGATTGTTCCTTTTTTATTTTAGAAAAATAGGAGCAATTAAAAACAATGGTTGCAAAGGTGAAAATAACGCAAATCCGTAGTCCACTTAAACGTCTGCTGTGTCATCCACCATTATGTGTCTTTTTTATTTCACTGAAAATTATAAAGTTCATGATGTATCATTAGTCCAAAGTAGCACTTAAAGTTTCACAAATAAGAAAGTATATTGTATATTCATTTTCTAGGATGATTAACTCCTGCTAAGGAAAAAATGCTACAAAGTATAAAAGGTCTAATGCTCATTTGAAAAAATATCACGTACATTGCATATTTTGTTGGAAACAAAATGGTCTTAACTAGATATAATCTCTCTAATTTAATTAAAAAGTCACAGGTACTGCAGTGAAATGTGCCACATGAGACCTTTTCCACCCAGTGGCAGCAGATGAAATCTAATATTTTCCTTAATAGGGAACCATTGACATATTTAATGCAGCAAACCTGAAAATAAAATATCAGCTTGTTTCACCCTACGAAACCTCTTCTTTGGATTACATTGACACCGTCTTCAAGGCAGGGAGAGAGCGGTGAGCCTCCTTCCTTTCTATATTTGACATTTCATATGAAAATCCTTCTCAAAGCTTCACTTTTCATATAATTTCAAAAACCAGTGCTGAGAGGAGATGGCATCAGAGACCTTTTACGACCTGCAGATTATCTACATATTCTTATTTCCCTTTCCTTCTTCTCAGCAGAATCCAATCTTTGATGATGATGATGATATTATATATATATATATATATATATATATATATATATATATATATATATATATATATATATATATATATATATATATATATATATATATATAAACCCATAAAAAAGCGGAAACATTCTAGTTTTATACTGAAGTTCCAAAGCCCGGCTGAATATATTATTACCTGAGAAATGCTTTATATCAACAGTGGTTATTTAAACAGCACTGTAAGGGATCTAGAATAATTTTGCTGAGATAATGTAAATGAATATCTTAGCATTAGAAATACTACACATTTTAAAGGAACACTATTATGACAAATCAAATACATCTATCATGACAGTTGTGTTATAAATATTTATTTTACTATATGTCTTACTTGTCTGAATGCCAAAAGAGTTGGTTAAGCCTTAAACAATGATTTTGCAATGATTATGTAAATGCTATTATATGAACATTTGTCTTTAAAGGGTAACTAAACGTTCGAAAAAAACTTCGGACATAGCATAATAACATGTCAAAAGTTTTGATCGGTGGGGGTCTGAGCAGTGAGACCCCCACCGATGGCTAAAATAAACGGGAAAGAAGCACTCCGGTTTCTGATCGGCTTTTCTCTGAAAGACTAGCTAACGGTGTACGGGCTCAATAAAAAGTCTTTGAGCCCGTGCACCAACTGCTTGGCTTTTCGAAGCACTTCCCTTTGCTTCTCTCCTCGGGGTCCCTTCATGCTCTCACTACTGGCTCACACAAGGTCCTGACGCTGAGCTGCATCAGGGCCTTATATGCGACACAACACTCAACATCCTGAGTTCAGCGTCACATACAACTGCTCATTGTCAGTACGTTGTATGACCTGCGGTATGCTTGAGGGGACCTGATGGGGGGAATAGGAGTGGTGAGGTGAGAATACATATTTATTTTATTGTTCAATGGGTGCGGTAATCTGCTGGGGGTGTATTCTGATTGAGAAAGACAAGGTACGAGGATCATTGATTGATATCTGGATCCCTTTGCTGCTCACAAAAAAAGCATTAGAAGCCAGAAGTTGGCCTCAAACCATAGAATATCTTTATTTATTGTATATTTTGATATTTATTTAATGGCTTAAGGCTTTCAAAAGCTATTCTTCTTAAGAGACGAAATGTGCCGATTTATTGGTAAATAATACTACCACAATATTCAGATTTATTCAAAACACAGAGCATTACTTAAACTGGGTTATCCCACATATCATTTTCATATCAAATGTCCAGAAAATATGTTAATAGTTAAAAAAAAGTTCTTAGGCAATTTTCTAGCAGTGTCATCTCAGTTGCATCCATACATTTTGAACCCTTCCATTACGAAAATAGATCACGCACTCATGTATAGACAGGTCAGTCTCTCCTGTGTGGCTGACTTCCTGTGAATTGCATCATCACCTATCAAATCCCTCCTGGCAGCTCAGAGACACCTACGCTTCTCACCAAGATCTGCCCTCCTTTTTCCTCTGTATGTCCCCCATGCATATAGTGCTGCTGAAGAGATTTCTGTCCTATCTAAGTGAGCAGGAGTAAGGTGATATAATAGGTGAGAGTTGATATATGTTAGCTGCAGAGTTATAAAGCTCCCCTGACTTACACTGACTGTCTATGGTATCTGTGAGTGCTGTGTGCAAAGGGTCCAGTGTAGTTCTACGAGATGCTGCTCCTCACTGCCTCCTATGTAAAAACTGACGGATAGAAATTTGTCACCTCTTAATCTTACTTCAGTAATCTTAATCCTATGTGTTTTGAAATTAACACTTATTTTTTTTATCAAGCAATTTCCATTACATCCAGAGATAACAATGCAGAAAACTGCTTCTCCTTTTCTCCTCCACCATCCATCTTTTCATCTAATACCCCTCTCATAATTATCCAGGTCTATGCAACAGAGAATGAATAGCAGGGGTCATGTATAGAAGGGCCCTTATTATAGCTTTTTATTTTAACATAGCTCTGTTCTTACATAAAAGAAACACAATACAGAATAAATTATTTATGTCCAGAAGACACCCAAATTCCTTAATCTACAACAGATAATAAATTAATATATACTTGACAACATTGCCCTTTAACATAAACATGGTAAAGATACAACTGCCTGTCATCTATCCAGCATATCACCAAGACCACTGACAAGTCTGAGAGGACATTTCTAGAGACTACGTTACCACCTTAATTAGATATTTCAAAGGTCTCCCATATGGTATTCAAGGGAATCAATCACACATATAGAAAGTTACTTGTGGTCACTGTGTCAAAGACTGTGCCAAAATGAAGAGATCCCCATGGCAATAGATGTGAGCGATAACAGAATTACTAAGAATCTTACCTTTATGGCAATTAGAACCTCAATGTTAAAAGCCTGAACTGGATGGACTTGTCTTTTTTCAGCCTTACATACTTTGCTATTATGTTACTATGTCACTTAAAGTAACCCCAAAATCAAAAGCAGAATTTTAAGTTTACATATATATGGAAACGCTCAAAGCATAATGTTATCTATGATGCATGAATTGATCATTTTATTTGGCGGTTATTTTGAAGAGCCTTCCCTAAAAAAGAAAAATTACCTGGAGAGATTAGTCATTGAGTCCTCCTCTTGTTTTAAAGAGAACCTTTCACCTGCCCATACATGTGAAGCTGAATGCAGCATGTAATGGGCAGGGCTGCACAAACCCTGGGGCACTTGAATTTTTCTCCTATCCTCCGTTATTTAGATATCTGTGCCGTTGTAATTGGCGCCCGATACTTAAATAACCCCCTGATCTGTCAATGGTGCGTGTAATTGGCAAGGGGTCATGTAACATCGCTGTGACACTGTCCAATCAGCTATGGACAGTGTCACACCAAGAGCTGGAGAGAGGAGAGCGTGTGCACGCGCACACGCAGTTTGGAGCTGTGCGAGCATGCACACGCACGCTCTCAATCTTCAACTCTAGGCAGACAAGGATGACAAAACAGTGTGATCTCCCGCGAGCCTTGTCCTTGTCTGCCGAGAGCTGAAGAAAGAGTGAGAGCATGTGCGCACAGCTCCGATGCCGCTGCTGAAAATACTCCCGCCGCCATGGAACAGAAAAATAATTCACATTCTTCTTCTCCTCTTCTGTTCCCTGGTGGCGGAAGAGCTGCGAGTGCACGTGCACACACTCTCTTGCTCTCCAGCTCTTGCTGTGACACTGTCCGTAGCTGATTGGACAGTTTCACAGCGATATGACACGCCCCTTTGCCAATTACACGCCCCATTGACAGTTCAGGGGGTTATTTAAATATCGGGTGGCAAATATAACGGCACCGATATCTAAATAACGGAGAAAGATAGGAAAAAAATGATATTGATACAGGGCTTGTACAGCCATGGTGCACGCAGCTGCACATGTATGGGCAGGTGAAAGGTTCTCTTTAAGCATTATTCTATTATATTCAGACACTTTTGAATTATCTTAGCCTTGCTCTAGCAGGTCCGAGACCTCCAACTATGACAGCCAGTAATATGAACCATTTCTGGTCGCCATCAAACTTTCCGCAATGGGATGTGCATAGCTGACAAGCACTGAAGAATATTAGAAGAACTGTCACATAAGGACAGTTCAAGGACTTATACTTCAAAGAGTTTACTATATTAGCTGAAAGTGGTCTTTAAAGGGGTTTTCCCATCAGAGACATTTATGACATATCCACAGGACCATGATCCCGACCATGAATTACGGAAGCAGCGGAACTCGGTGACCTACACTGTTTCCATAAGTCTCATAGAATTGAATGGTAGTTAGGGAAACAGCATTGCTTGCGTGCTACGCTGCTTCCGTAACTGCCATTCACTACTATAGAAGTTACAGAAACAGCGCAGCTCAGTGTAGCTCCGTAATTTATGATCGGGAAACACACGCTTCCGTGGCCCCGTTCTAGAGATAGGTGAGTGTCCCAGAGGTGGGACCTGCATCTATCTGACATTTATGACATATCCTGTGGATATGTCATAAATGTCTCTGATGGGAAACCCCTTTTAAGGGGTTACACAACCTATCCACAGGGCATACATATGAACCATTTTACATTATTAACTCCTTAAGGTAACATCACTATACTCGTTATATATAGCACCAAGAAGAGAGAACACTGAGTCTATAAGTCAAATATAAAATACTAATTTTATTTTTATCAATTCTAAAAAATTACATACAAAATACATTTTAAAAATGAATCTACACAGATGAAAAGAAGGATCGCCAAGCAGGAGAGGATATTACATAGATATTCAATATCAATATACAACAGAATGCATCTTGTGAAAAACACAATGCAAAAGTGCATAGTGCAGAGTAAATATCAGATGTTTGTGCATCCTACTGAAAAGATATTCTACCAAAACTAACATTAGTCCCTGCAGGGGATCCAATATGTACTAGAACATTATAATATAACGCTACTCCAAAAGTTCAGTATTCCTAATGTAAAGTGCTAAGTGCAAACAGTTCAAAAAACAGTCTGGGATAGAGAGTGACATATTAACCCATGCTGCTGAGTCTCAGGATTGGCATCCTGCCCGACGCGCATTTCGGCTTCCGCCTTCGTCTGGGGGTCGAAAAAGGGTTGTCCACTCAATCCGACAATCAGACAATAAACTGATCACACGGTCTCCCACTGGTGGGATTCACAGCATTCAGCCGTAAACTGTGGAGGAATTTGGCAGCATGGGTATATTTCCCCTGTAGTACCCCCATAGTAATGACGCATTACACAGTTCTCCTGGAAACTAATGGGCTGTCTATGACAGGTTCTTCAGAGTGACAGATACTCTTTGTAGCTGCTCTCTGAAAGTAGATTTGGGTCCCGAAAAGTTTTCTAAGCCGCATCACCCCTTTAAAAGTTTGTTGTAATAGAATATACCAATAAAATAATATCTCCTGTGCTGTGTACTAGGGCCAAGTGTGAAGATTCAATAGAGAAAGCTGCTATAGGGCTCATGAAAAGGGGAGGCCATTGTCAGGCATTTGTATCTGTACAGGATGAAGCTGAATTTCCAAGATGGCGGGGTGAGATGGTATGAATAAGCCCCAGCAGGGGGCCCCATTTTAATTATTGCTATAAGGCCCCCTTTTGCTGTATTTACGCCACTGACTAGGACACAGGGTAGAGCACTTCTAGTAATATAATATTTTAGCACGTTGGTTATTGCCATATTAGATTCTACAGAAGCGTACATTCAGTTTATTTAATGACGATCATTAATGCGCTAGATGAAATAAACTAAACGTATTAGGTTGTGCAGATTTAAACTAAGAATATCACAAAAGCTCTTATGTTTCTGTAAGTAATACCCTGGGTGGTCCCATTTGGTAGATATTGCTATCATTAAATCACTACAGGTGTTTAAGGCTAAACTGCAGGATCTTACTGTAGATGATGGAAATCAGGTGACATTTCTTGCCACAAACACTAATGTGACTGGTTGTGACTCAAGTGAGATAAAACTTGCTTAGCGCTATCAAATTAAAACGTGTTACCTCAGCTGGCTCCCTACAACATAAATTCCCTTACTAAGCACATATAATAGACCAACAGCTGAGATTTTAGCTCAGGAAGACAGAAAAAAATTCAACATGCAAATTGCATTTTTAATATATTACAACTAAAACTAAAAGGAAAAAAATATATAACAAACAAATAAACTGAAACACATTGGGAAGATATAAGCAGGAGGAAGAGAGCTAATTATTACAAAACATAAAATATATTATTACTTTTAACAGATATTTCTAGAACTTTTATGAGACATGGAAGGATCAGCGACACATTAATGAAATATGGTGATATTTATACTTCCAAATGTGTTGGAATTCATTATGACTTTACAAAGCTCATTATAAAGCAGAGTAAAATGTCAGGTACAATAGCGGCCCACAGGCAACGTAAACCACTAGAAAAGGGGCCCATGGGACCCTTGCAACAAAAGAGAGCGGAAATGCAGAATGCAATCATAAGATTACTAAATAAAATAGTAAAACTACACCTGTATCAATGAATTCCTCATTGATAGGCCTTTGGGGTAAATTCAATAAAATTCCAACACCGTGCACCATTTACCAAAATTAAAACAGATCTTTGACTATACCTGCACTGACTATTTCTTTCACCCTATGGGCTCAGACATAATTTTAGCGATGGGCTAGGAGAAAGTCATTTTGATCTGAAACGCAAGCAATATGCTGCAAGTTATCAATCCATAAATCATCTTTATATTACACCAAAGGAAATACATATGTTCTACTGTTTGAAAAAAAAAAACACATGAAAAAGTATGCCATACGTTGTCTTTCATTGACTACCATTGTAAAAAGAAAAAGTGGACTGTAGCATTGAAGTAAACGATACATTTTGCAGTATTGAATGAATAACATAGCGGCCATTATTCTATGCAGGAAAAAGTATCCAGATAGAAATCTATGGGTACATCACAGTATACATTTAGATGGCACATAGTCATGTTAAGACAGTTTTAGTGAACTTATTAAAAAATTACAATTACTACCATTGTTTCTTATGGCTGGATTCACTCAGTACGGAAATGCTGCGGACTTCCCCAGGGTATCCGCAGCATTTCCGCTGCATATCTGCAGCAAAATCTGCATGTGTTATGTGCACATTTTTCAGTAGATTTTTATGCAGATTTTTGAGAAGTGTAAAATCTGCAGTGAACATCCAAAACAGAATGAGCATGCTGAATTTGAAAATTTGCAGCATGCTCTAATGCTCTCATGCTCTAATAGTCATTTGGAAAATGTTCGGCGGCATGTGGATAAGATATGTTTACGTCTCATCCACATGGCTGGGACTGCAATTCGCTGTAGATGTACCGCATGGAAATTCAGCACAGAAAAATCAGCATTTCTGTCCCGTGTGAAGGACTTGTTCACACAGTGCAGATTTGATACAGATTTTGAATGCATTTTGTAATCCAAAACCACAATTGGATCCAGGAGAAAAAATACATGAAAAATCTGCATCAAATCTACACTGTGTGAACAAGGTCTTAGGCTGTAATCACACGAGCATGTTCGGTCCGTAAAGGACGGAACGTATTTCGGCCACAAGTCCCGGACCAAACACACTGCAGGGAGCCGGGCTCCTAGCATCATAGTTATGTACGATGCTAGGAGTCCCTGCCTCGCTGCGGGACAACTGTCCCGTACTGAAAACATGATTACAGTACAGGACAGTAGTTCCACGGAGAGGCAGGGACTCCTAGCGTCGTACATAACTATGATGCTAGGAGCCCGGCTCCCTGCACTGTGTTCGGTCCGGGACTTGTGGCCGAAATACGTTCCGTCTTTTATGGACCGAACATGCACGTGTGAATCCAGCCTTAGAGTAGCTAACAGCCATTTTTAGACCCAGTTTAGCGTAATTCAGACAAGTTGGGGTGCAAATAAAATCCAAAATTTTACCCATAGTAATCCTATTTAAACAGTGATTTTGCATATGAGGGATAGATGATCAAATAAAGTATTTGGCTGTTTGCCACTATGTTTTATCTTTACTATTTGTACGCATAATCCTACTGAATGTGGATGCCACCATAGGCATTAGATCTTGTTAAGATGATGGGATATGCTAACAAGAGTCTAATGTGTTTTTGTGCTTCGGGCAGAGTTGTTACATTGATACAAATTATCTTCACATCATTATATTTATGTACATTGAGTAGGAGAAACACAGAAAGCAAAAGTAGATTTCACATTGGAAAAAAACCTCTAAAACATTTATAAGTGGAGAAATATTTCTTTGTTTCGAGGCGATTTAGTTTCATGTTCGGTCATTTAGTTACATATGTTTTTCCAGAAAAGATGTTAGAGTAAGTGTTAAAGAAGATTGACTTTCACAAATGGAGAATCTGCTGTTTACAGTGTAAATGTTACCACTGGTCATGAATTATTAACACAGACATGCTCCTAATGCGCCTTATATGTTGATGTATTGAAGTCACATTTTCATTCCCATGAAACAAGCCAAAGTAAAAAATATGCCTTGTGCAGAACACAATAGTTCTCATATAGAGGAAGCTAAACAAAAAATGCAACTCTCTCTTCTACAAAGCACTAAGATACCTCAAGTTCAGAAAGCAAAAACATGATCTTCCTGAGTGGAGTATAAAAAATATATATAAGGTGACCACCAAAAAAAACCAACATGGGGTTTTCCTTCTGGAGTTACTTTACAAGGGACAACCTTGGTTGATCCTGTCAACTTTCCATCCCTTCAAGAAGGAATCGCCCACCACCCCTCGCCTGCGGTGCCTGTATAAACTGCAGCACATACTACAGAATGGGAAACTATTGATGGTTCCCAGTATGGCTTTGGACTCAGGACATTGGAGCTTCCAGTTATGTCTCTAATGTCTCTGGTTGTACATAGATGTTTATTGTAGGATAGAATACAAGACAATTCAGATATTGCGTCATGACACTAAAATGTTGTTATCTAAAGAAGAACATATTATTTTACTTGAATTGTCACCTCCCTTTACCACTACCCACACTTGTATAAAAGTCTTATAATATATGACTTACAATTTCTTAGAAGACACATTGCCGCATTGTGTAGCCTTGAGGGTACATTTCATTATGAGGGAAAACAATGACTTGTATAATGTTGTGCTGCTTTTTCTATGTCCTGATGAAAGGCGAGTGGAACATTTCACCTCTCTTATTAAAGCTACTACGCTGCACTATCTTACACTGAGGAATGAAATTTACAATTCACTCAAGCCAAGAAGAAATAAGTAAAGGATAGGACTGCGGTTGGGATAATACATTTTGATTTGACAGAAGAAGCTTTTATGAACTTGCTGAAGGTATTCCAAATGCCAAAAGATTTCAGTAAGACCCTATAATTATCTAATACAAATAACAATCGGATATCAGCTGGCTCCTCATTCATGTTCTTATAACCCTCTATTTATGAAGATTTCTCATTAAATATTTTGAACTAGTTTCTCTGCCTGGGTATTTTCTTAGAAAGATCTCTGGGATTTCAATTGCACAAAACAAATAGTCCTTACCTTCCTTTTTCTATTCTACTTCTTCCTCGATTATGATTCTAAGTAGAAGCAGCAGTAGTAACATTAGTCATCGTTGTCTTAAATGCAAACATTTAAGGACCATATTAGGTATTGCTATTTATTTACGTATTAGTAGTGGTAGTAGTAGTGGTAGTAGTAGTAGTAGTGGTAGTAATGGTAGTATTAGTAGGGGTAGTAGTACTAGTGGTTGTAGTAGTACTTGTGGTTGTAGTAGTAGTAATAGTAGTGGTAGTAGTAGTACTAGTGGTTGTAGTAGTAATAGTAGAAGTACCAGTGGTAGTAGTAGTACTAAAGGTTGTCGTAGTAGTAGTAGTACTAGTGGTTGTAGTAGTAATAGTAGTAGTACCAGTGGTAGTAGTAGTACTAAAGGTTGTCGTAGTTGTAGTAGTACTAGTGGTTATAGTAGTAGTACCAGTGGTTGTAGTAGTAGTAGTAGTAATAGTGGTGGTAGTAGTACTAGTGGTTGTAGTAGTGGTAGTAGTACTAGTGGTTGTAGTAGTAGTACTAGTGGTTGTAGTAGTAGTAGTAGTGGTAGTAGTACTAGCACTAGTGGTTGTAGTAGTAGTACTAGTGGTTGTAGTAGTAGTAGCGCTAGTGGTTGTAGTAGTAGTGCTAGTGGTTGTAGTAGTAGTAGTAGTAGTAGCGCTAGTGGTTGTAGTAGTAGTACTAGTGGTTGTAGTAGTAGTAGCGCTAGTGGTTGTAGTAGTAGTACTAGTGGTTGTAGTAGTAGTAGTAGTAGTAGTAGTAGTAGTGCTAGTGGTTGTAGTAGTAGTAGTAGTAGTAGCAGTAGTAGTAGTAGTAGTAGTGCTAGTGGTTGTAGTAGTAGTAGTAGTAGTAGCAGTAGTAGTAGTAGTAGTAGTAGTAGTAGTAGTAGCAGTAGTAGTAGTAATACTAGTGGCTGTAGTAGTAGTATGCTTTTTCACATTTGTACAAAGATAGAAAATGCTACACGTTTGACCATAAAAAACTAAAAAGTCCAACAATATAATGTTAGATTTTCAGCTAAAAAAAAACATTGCTTGAGGCCACTTTCTATTTAAAAATACCGTTTTGATGCCTTCGGGTCTATAGGTCATAAACGGTTGTCTTATTACAACCCCTTTTTAGACATGCCATAAGTAAGCAAGGTGGGGGTCTGACCTATGTTATCCTAATTTTTCCTAAGAATGTGGGGCTCCAACTCTTGCATGCTCATTTGGCTTTTTACAACAGTCCCATTACATTTCTATGAAGACAGGCAACCCCCTCTTTCTTGACAGCAAGTAGAGTTCACAGAGGTGGAACCGAACCTTATTTATTTTATTACCTTTATAATTTACGGGTCATAAAAATAAAAAAAAGTGTCGGCCTGGAAAAACACCTTTTAGCCATAAAAGGTGAAAAAGTCCTGGCTGAGATGTGACCGATCTATATTAATGGCACAGGCTTTCCACCATTGTATTGCGTCTATGTCTAAAAAGTGTGTTATGTTAGAAGGTCCTAATACGCAATACTTTTGTGAGTTGTGAGATACACACAAAAAAAATAATAATTAGAAGCACCTGTGTATAACTATACAGTATAAGCTGCAGGATGCCACCTTATAGCATCCATTCCTAACCACACCCACCCATTTATATTTAAAGGGGAGATTCACTTTTGCGGAGTTTTCACATGCCATTTAAAATGTTGTGCATTGCTACTCACTTTCTTCTTGGCAACTCACTTTTATATATTACTGTGAATGCTGACTAACTGACAACTTGTAGTCTGTTGCTAAGGAGACAGTGAAAAGCAGAGAGCAGCAATTGACAATTTTAAATGGCATTGGATAGATCACAGTAAGAGTGAATTTACACCTCTCTATAGTTATGGCACAGTCGTAAAACATTAACGAAACGGCTAAGTGGCTACACCTCATTGCATGCGCTCATTAACAAGCATTTTTTTCCTTCTTGGTCTCGGATAAAATGCAGATTTAAATGATAATGTAGTGAATAATGTTATAAATGTGACACTAAACTTATTCTTGATGGGTTGTATCCCTCGTGGGAAGCCGAGATGCATTATACTGCAAGATGTATGTGGTGAAGACAAAAGTATCTGACTCATATTATCATTGCTGTAAAGTAAGGGTCCATTTCACTCTTACTACATTGCTTTTATATGCTAAATGTCTAAGCAATTTCACCACTAGCTTATCTTTGAATTTTACTCTGTAGATTGTTATAGCAAATCTACGAAATGCAAATCGCTTACATAAAAAGGAAAAAAGCCTGTGTAATTATACACATAAGGCCCCATGCACACGACCGTAAAAAATCTCCGTAATTGTGGACCTTAATACGGTCCGCAATTACGGACCCGTTCAGTTCTATTGACCGCGGACACCTTTCCGTATTGCTACGGATAAGGTATCCGTGCTGTAGAACTGTGCCGGGAATTATGGAGCATGTCCTACTTTTCGTATTTTACGGGCCGTGTTCCCATACTTTGTATGGGAGAACGGCCCTAAAATGCGGGCTGCGGTCGGCCGTGCCCACAATCGCGGGCCGTGATTATGGGCATGGCCGTGTGCATGAGGCCTTAGCTATGAATGTTTTCTGAACTAAGCACCTAATTTCAGTGCATGTCCAATATGTCCTTTCTGCCATCATGTCCGCTATAAACTATGGGCATAATGAAGATGTCCTTAAAGCCTATTTATGTTTGCTACACAATATCTCATTGAAGTCTACCTTTCAGTACACATGTAGCACGTAACATTAAATGTTTCTTTTTTTTCTGCATTTTTCCCCACTTATGTTTATTGTTTTATATCCTGAAGCTACATGATGTATTGCATAATCTTCAGAGGGAGGCACCTAAAACAAGAATGTGCAGCATAGAAAGACAGTCTCTTGTACAGCCTTTAACATTTTCTGTAACCATGCATAGAGCTGCATTACTCAAATAGTGGCCATCAGGAGAAGTCAAGAGGTTATTATCAAGCAGAATATAATACAGATGAGCTTCAGAAGAGAAATAAACATAAATGTTGCAAAGGCATATAATATTAATGTAACAAAGTTTATGCAGTTACTGTAGGGAAATTAGGCTTAAAGTGGTTGAAGTAAAGGACAATAATTAGCAAGTTGAGCTGTTGAGGTGGAGTTGTAGAAGGTCTCAGCAAATCAGTGTCTTGGAGTGGAGGTAGACCTTCTGAGTCACTGAAAATACAATGAGGTCTATGTACTGTACATTGTACGTACAATCAACAAACAAATGGAGTCCAATCATCCCCCAAAAAGGTCACCTCGACATCTGAATAATCTTCCAACAACACTCTTTCACTTGTCACTTTCATATTCATAAAACTCATATTGAGAATTAAATGTAACACATCTCCCCTGCTTAATGTCTGTATAAAATAAGATCCCTTACGGATTATAACAAGTATTCCCTGCAACAACATATGTGTTGGGAAAAGAATATAAAACTACTTAGCATCGCATATGTTCAGAACATGTGATGTGGGTCGAGAAGGCTTTGTAACACCATATGGGCTTTTGTTGAAGGGGGAATAAACCACTTTCTGTTTTTCATACAAAATTTGGAATGTATTATCTAAAATAATGATTTTTAACAATGAAGGTTTTTTTTTATTGTAACATCAAAGGACGGGCATCTCTTTGAAATGAATTACATAGACTTTTATCTGGGTTTATTATGCATGCATCAGGAGAGATTTCATCTCCTGGGTCACAAAATGTGAATAAGACCTATATCTGGGATATCTGCACCATCCATTAGAGTGTCACCTACAGTTCTCACTGTGTTCTACATTTGCGAATGTCACATCAAAGTTGAGCACTTGGAGAAAGGCAAATTACTGTGCTTTAGTTAATTCAGAATTAATTTTGGCTAAACCATCATTTTAAAGACACATTCTCTTATTTCTTTTGAAAGGTACACAGCACAAAATACCTAAATAATCAACTACTTTCTTATTTGCTCCGCGTCTTATTTGTACGGTTGTTATACATTTTCAAAGTGTATTCATAAGATCTACTACAGCGATTGTACTGCTTTATAGAGTAATCGGGGCAGGTTGTCTAGGGGTGTAGCTGGAAGGCTGGTAGGGCGTATGCCCAGCATGCTGGGTGCCAGGAGGTGCCAACAAGCCATTCTGCCTTGGCCACGGTATTCAGGTACAAGGCTAGAGCATAAAATCTTTGCCACAGGTAAAGTAAGGCCTGGCTTTGACTCTGGGTTGTCACAGCCCCATCTCTTTTAAAAGCATTTTTAAAGGGGTTTTCTCATTATCATTATTTATCACCTATCCACAGGATAGGTGATAAATATCTGATCATGGGTGTCCTACCGAGGGATGCCCACCGATCATGAGAATGGGCTTACGTTGCTGTTCCTGGGAGCCCCATAGTAATGGAGTGGTAGGTAATCTCTATGGGGCTGCCAAGCACTATTTTCGCCAGCCCCAAAATCAAAGGATCAGCGGCCGAGAATGCACATTACAGCTCCATTCAAATGGGGCTCCTAGGAATGCAAAGGTAAGCCCGTTCATGTGATCGTTGGGGGTCCCAGTGGTCAGACCCCCACCCATCAGATATTTATCACCTATCCTAACCTAACCTTTATAGGTTTTAAATGTTGATTAAGTGAAAACCCCTTTAAATAATATCACTTTAAAGACCTATAATAGCATGCCTATAAATAAAGGGCATCTTCATTGTTTTCTCATGAGATATCATAAAATTAACACATGATATTAAATTCAAAATCTAACTCCAAACATTTTTGATATGTCAAAAGATACTGGTAGTTGTCTCAGAGCGTGGACACCCATCTATCAATCAAAGGGCCTGGCAAATATTGAAGCCTTTAGACAGGCAATCACAATTGTTGCATGAAAATGAAGCCTTATAGGCAGTGGAGCACTGGCGTCCCTCGGGCCCACCATCTATACAAAACATGTACAGTATGTCTATACATTTTAATTGCATTGTAATCTTTGTTGCTAAAGTATATTTGCGCTCACAGGACATATCAATAAGATCGAATAGGTTATTTTTGAATCATCCAGTTAGAAATAGACCCAAGTAACAAGTGATTGGCTCCAAAATCCAGCTCCAAATAGGGTTGTTTTCTGCTGGATCATTGGGCCCATTATTTTGTCAGAGCCAGGGCCGGCTGAGGGATCTTTTGGTACCCTAATGGACCAGTCCTGCCCTGCTTATATGTGTAATAACATACACAGCACTTAAGAATAATCCCAAAAATAAATATTTTAGGACGGTTAGAAATATTGGAGGACCAAACAATTAAATTCTGAGATAATAAACATTATCCTTATTATTATGTAATGGCCAGCTACAGTGAACACAAGGCGTACCGGCAGGAGTCACAGAATAATATCTTATCAACTTCTCACTACTCTGCAGCTCAAGATTGTGATGGACACAATATAAATGCATCTTAGATTTTAATTTATCCTCCTTAAACCTATTATCTTACTCTATACAGAAAAATGTATTGTGAAGTTGATATCCAGTTTCTATGACTCAAGGTTAATAATATGTCCGAGGGATTAACAATTGTTGTAATATATCTGTTATATAATCTACTTCATTAGTGTAGCTAGTGAATTCCCTCTGTATGTAAAAAATTTCATAAGTATAAAAAATATAGCAAATCTTGAATCAAAATGGATTAACAGTGCATGCAAAGCTGGGTTCACATGTTGCGTTTATGTTGCATTTTTGTTGCGTTTTTGTACTTTTGGGGAGAAAAATGAATCTAAAAACAAATGCATTTTTTTTTTTTTAAATGCAAGCGTTTTATAGATTTGTTTTTATCCCCAACAGTTCAAAAAAGCAACAAAAACGCAACATAAATACAACATGTGAACCCAGCCTAAGAATTTAGACAACAGGTTCAGAATGACCATAATGATATTATTTTAATATGAAAGTACAGAAAAAAACCAATGGTACTATGTGTGCCCATCCCTCAATTATCACTACTAGTACAAAGTTATCAGACTTCACTGCCCACACTTCAATCAGAAACCCCATTTTTATATAAAAAGTACTAATTTTATGATTCTCCCCAGCCAGAAATGGTTGCTTACAGAGAACAATAGACTGCAATTACCCGCACAGCAAATTAAGATGTTATGGACTTTAGGTGTAGTTTCCCTTTAAATAAAACAGGACTTGTGGATTTGTTTCAAAAGTGATTCAAATTGTATTATTATTGAACCTGTCACACGGCAAAGGTTGAAATTACCAGTGTCATGAAAGAGTTAAAATGTTGCATATCATGGTAAGGGATAAGTAGAAGCGTCTAATGCGCCACACGTTCTCTGCATAGCCTGTCGCAGGTTGACTTCTAGACTGTATAGTTGCTAAATCCAATTAATTGCAACCTACTTTTTTTTCCCCCAATCCCTAAAAAGTTCCCTTGTTTTCTGCTAGACCCGCAGACTCCTGCCTTTATTTGCCTAACAGCAAGGAACTAATATTTGTGAAGTTCTCCTATCACTGCTTGCTTCCTAACCTCACGGCTAGATTTATTGCAAAAAATTGTCTCGCCCCTTAGGCAAAGCCTCTGCTTTTGTTTGACTCTGCTGTTCTTCCTGCACCTGCCGTCACTTGGCTAATTAACTGTCTGAGCCGGCTGCTGATATCCTGCGCTACCGACTTATACATTCATGTTATGACACCCTATCGGGATCTGAAATAGACTTTCATCCAGGCATTAGCTGCTAGTTCCAGAAAGTACCAGCCATGTGCCATGCACATATTTAACACCCTGTCTCTTGTAAAGAGCCATAAAAGCACATGTTTTACAGGAGAGCAGCAGCAGGTTTCTTTGTGAGGATCCTAGGAGTGTTTTGGTGTGTAGCTGGCATCCTTATGGCACTTGATTGCATGTCTTTTATGCTGCCAGATCTGCCCCCAGACACACACTGAAAGCAATACACACAAACCTATGAGCATAGAAGAGACGGGTGCCCATAGGAGAAATGGAAATGTTCCCCCCCCCCCCCATTGAGTTGGGTCATACAACCACGCTACTCTGTTCAAGAAGGTGGGGGTTGTGGAAGTAAGAACCAGTAGTCCCCTTTCCACCACTTCTTCACTTTCTTATTAGGTAGCATTGTGGTGCCTTGCCTCATATCTTCATACTCATAAACAAGCAGCCAACCTGAACTGTGTTCCCCCATCATGAGCTTCAAAGATGCCACGGGGGAAGTTTATATGATAGGTGAGCACTTAAATGTAAATTACGGCTGACACTGGAGAGCCTGATCAATATTTTTGTCACCAATCCATCCATTCATCGGTGCCTATTTATTGCTACAACCAGATCAGTGTGGCTGGAGGGAATGTGTTCAAAGGATGAATCATCTTAAGATGTGCCTGATGGTACCAACTATACTCATAGATCTATCATACACATCCTATAAATAATAGCAGAAATTTCTATTTATCGATCTATCTACTGAAATACTATATTTACTCTCTAAATATTTGCTTATTTTGCATTAAACATTCCTTACCCCTTTCCTTCCCCAGCACAATTTTTTTTTATGAATGTATGAACATTATATATACATTTTTCACGCCGTAGCCTTTTGGTACCAATGTGACAACAGTCTAATATCCCTACATCTGCTACTTTGAGCTTGGTCTTTCCACTTTCTCATTGCCCCTCTCTGGGTTCTTGCTGGCTTACATCCCTGCACCCGCACATCCATTATAACACTGCCCAGGTCACATGCAGCCCCATCCTCATTTACACGTTCACTAAAATGGACAAGTCACTGCCTCCCTCAAGATCCACAAACTCATCTCCTGCTGCTCTGAAGGATGATGAACAGGCACCTATGTAATACCTTCTCCGAGTCTGAAGATGTCCCTGTTACTATTGCTGGCTTCATAGAATAGTACATAGATATAACGTACTACAATGACACATGCTGCTAAAAGAAAGTTGTACAGTCTGCCAGGAAAATACTTGGTGTGATGACTCTACCAAAGAGATTAGTTTGTCTACATTCGACATATTCGTCCTGCAGAAATCCCAATGATTTGCTGTTACATCTTCTTTGTTCAACAAGTTTTAAAACGTTACTTGTACATAAGAGGAAAAATATAACTGGTAACTGTTTTCTAGACCTCATTCACCAAAGGAAAGAATATCAATGAAATCTGCTAAACTCAATTGACCCTTTTGATTAAAAGTCTCGGAGATGGAAATTGGCAATCTAATCTTGAAAATAACAGATTTTCTATGCCTCGAGCCCTCAATTAATCTTCATATTCCTATATATTTAGTTTGGTCTACTCTGCAAACTAGTGAAGTAGAATTTTTTTGCCCCATGTGCCATCCATTCTCGCACAAGATGCCTGGGAAATGTTCTAATAACCAACCTGTATAGAAAAAAAACCCACACTGCCTTACCGAAATAAATAAAAATAACCAAATGCACTTTGTGAGTAGGAAACACATCAAACAGAAGAACACCTATTATAAAAGCCATTTTTTTTTAATGATCATTAACTCCTTTCTACTGTCTGTGTCTTGGGGAGCGTGCATTAATAATGACGCTGCTTGTGGTGCACATGAGAGGACAATTTATTTTGCTTCTGCTGCTGCTGCATAAATAAAAGTGAAGACATTTTAACTCATTAGCTGCTACAGATGCCTGCAATGCAGGGAAGCCATTACAAGGGTGCGTTATGAGACACCAGTTCGATGCTTCCAGCGTTTATGAAAGATCCACAGAGCTTAACTATGTCACAAGCAATCAGCCTCCCCGCCGTGTGTAGCTGGGACTGGAGCCTTAGCATCGTGTCCTCCGATTGACACTGGCAAAAAGTGAGCATCTAGAGAGCAGCGTGCAGGGAAGGTGCTGGACGCTTGAGCATCCTCTGGCACTGTCTCTGTTGCCGTAGCTACAAGTCAAAAAAATGTGCCCATTTGTTTGCATTTTGTGAGTAAGCACCCCTAGTGGGTCATCAAGTCAATGTTATTCAAGTGACAGAAGAGTAAAGTTTACCTGTGAGGAGCCGACATGCATCACCTATAGAGATGTAGACATCTGGCTCATCCCACTCTGTGATTTGTCAGGAAGAATAATATTATAATGGTATATAGTAAAGGTCCAACATACACCTTCCCCAAATTCTGAAACACTTCTAGGAAGTATGGTATTTACGCTCATAAAAAGCAAAATCACAATAATTACTATTTTTATATTATATATTATCACTATTTTACTTTTAATATTTTATTATATGTTTACTTCTTTTATAATTATTACTATGATTACAGCACACCTCAAATACACAAATGGCCAATACACACAGATGTCACACAGCTCAGTTTATGTTGTTCTGTATCGTTTGTGCATTTTGAGAACCCCAAATTATTAATGTAGTAGGTTTACCTGAAGTCCTAAAACCACAGGCAATAGATCGTCAAGATATGATGAAGAACAAACTCAACTTTGTGCATCTGACAAACTCAGGTCTGCTACATCTGTAAACATTACAGTAATTTCGTTAGGACAATAGGGTCAGTTCCAATAGAATCCAATACATGGTTGTTAAGACTTTTTTTTCATTTTGCTTGACTTTCTGTGACTTGAGTTGACTCGTGACAGTTGCCTAGGCTATAATATAGTAGAGTAACATTGACAATACAGCAAAGGTTCAATAATAATAATACCTTGAGTAAACTGAGCGGTGTATTTGGTTACAGGTAACAGAACAGTCCAGACAGGTGGTAGAGGGACATCATTAAAGGAGCAAAAAGGAAATTTAAAAAAGAATCATTTAAAGTCATGAAAATAAAGACTACCTACTGTGCTTCTGTGGTAGGCTGCCCAAATCCATTGTCTTGTGTAGACAGAGGAGATGCTGGTGTTAGGATGTAAAGACTCCCATCATTGTCCTCTTCTTTGCGCTGCCTCTCTCTCTCGCTTTCTCTCTCTCTGCTTTTCTCAGCAAGTGGAGAATCTCGTGTGCAATTGTCTGTTTCTATGGGAAGCTAGTTTGAATTTTATCCACTGATTCAAGCAGCCACTAAGGATTCGTCGCTTCTTTGCCCTGTCTCCTGTCAATGTGCTCTCCTGTGCCACTGAGTACATAAGAAGGGAGGAGGGCTATTTACATCTTTCTTTTCTATGGTACCAGAAGGTTGAATCCCTCACAATTTGATTAATATCAACTTAGCTGTCAGGTGCTGCGGAGATAGGACCGTGCAACCTTCCCATGTCAGGCTGACCCATCTGAACCTGTAATAATGATCATCCTACAAGATTGTATTGGTAGTAATAAGAGTAAATGTGCAAATGGGCATTTCAATTAAAAGTTATGGCTACATTTTCCAGTGCACAAAGGTTGTGAGACCATGTGTGGGGGATAATAATGAACACTCATATTAAGGTTATGTATTTATGTGTTGCTGTGACTCAAGCAGAAGGTGAGAAAGGAATAGGTGAGAGAAAGCACATGCTGACACAGAGGTTTAAATACCATAGGCATGTACCATGTTAGTCGTGTGGTCATGTACCTTGTTAGTCGTGTAGTCATGTATCATGTTAGTCGTGTAGTCATGTACTATGTTAGTCGTGTGGTCATGTATCATGTTAGTCGTGTGGTCATGTACCTTGTTAGTCGTGTAGTCATGTATCATGTTAGTCGTGTAGTCATGTATCATGTTAGTCGTGTGGTCATGTACCTTGTTAGTCGTGTAGTCATGTATCATGTTAGTCGTGTAGTCATGTATCATGTTAGTCGGGTAGTCATGTATCATGTTAGTCGGGTAGTCATGTATCATGTTAGTCGTGTTGTCATGTATCAGGTTAGTCGTGTAGTCATGTACTATGTTAGTCGTGTAGTCATGTATCATGTTAGTCGTGTAGTCATGTATCATGTTAGTCGTGTAGTCATGTATCATGTTAGCCGTGTAGTCATGTATCATGTTAGTCGTGTAGTCATGTATCATGTTATTCGTGTGGTCATGTATCATGTTAGTCGTGTAGTCATGTATCATGTTAGTCGTGTAGTCATGTATCATGTTAGTTGTGTGGTCATGTATCATGTTAGTCGTGTAGTCATGTATCAGGTTAGTCGTGTTGTCATGTACCATGTTAGTCGTGTGGTCATGTATCATGTTAACAACTAATTATCTGTATATGGGAACCTCAGTATTCACCATGGAAACAGATGCATTGCTGTTCCCTATTACTGGTGCATACATTTGATTGTAAACTCTATAACCACAGCACCAAATGCAGCACAAAAAGGTGGAGGAGCTGCCTGTAGCGTATCCAAAATAGAATTACAA
Organism: Rhinoderma darwinii; assembly: GCF_050947455.1. NCBI lineage: Eukaryota > Metazoa > Chordata > Amphibia > Anura > Rhinodermatidae > Rhinoderma > Rhinoderma darwinii. The sequence goes on along the minus strand of NC_134696.1, from coordinate 30,110,080 downwards.
GACAAGTAGAGAATAAGCTTTTACTTATCAGCTGGAGTTGGGACATGGTATTAACAGCTGCTTACGTGTAAGGACAGATGTATGGAGTTTAATGGCCGTGCATAGCAATGGCCGTAATACTATAATCTCCTTTTCCCAGAAATTAAAATCTTTTTGCTACAATGAGTTTTAATATTAATAAATGCAAAGATAACTTGGTTGGTTCTAAATTCAATTGTAAATATAAGATGTTATGATGACTTTCGAGCATGTGCAAGCAATGTCAGCTGCAAATATAATAGTGTATTTTGTGTTCTTCACTTACTCATGACCTACATTTTAGGTCTTAAGTTTAATACTGAATTCCAAGGATTGGCAACCACTAGTCCTCCAGATGTTAATCATCTGTATATCCCATGAGGATATCACAACAAAAGCTACGATGCCAAAGATTGCCAACCTCTATGGCATGACTGCCACTTGTTCTTAATATAATGCAAAACCACAATGAAGATAATTTGTGAATGTAAAACTAAATGTGCAGCCAGTGTGAAACTGTTATTCCCTAATCTGTGATGAAACACTCCTATTTTTCAGCAACTGGAACTAGTTATACTGCACATGCACAGATTGGCCAAGCTTTTCTATGTCCATATAGCAAGGATATTATCATCCAGTACGTTGTTACCAATACCAGCCACTCATATATGGGATTAGTTGCCATGGGCACTTATTTTATAAATGTGGAGGTGGAGTTGACCTCATTAAAGTGCCTGAGCTAAAATGAAGAGGGAATGAGCTGGGATTATGTTTGGTCTATATTTAAAACCGTAAGTGTGGTCACATGGTTAATGGGTGCGGACATGCAAATTCTCAAAACTCATTACGTCAATTTCTAGGCCACCTGTTAATTAATGAACACATTTATACGATAAGATAGAGCAATAATTTGTCTACTTCAGGTTGTAAGCCAAATCCATCCATATGCTGGATTGATAAAATTGTATTGCACTCTTTAAAACAGATAACTGGAGTTAGATCCGTATGGGTATTTCATATAGGCTGCGTTAACACTCGTGCTATTTTAGAGCAGTTTATTTTAGTATTTATCATATTAATGCCAATAGACGATAAATTACTAATTACTAATACAAGAAAATGCATCATAATGTAAGGTCTCATCAGCCTTGTAGGACACAGTATACGTTATTTGATAGCTACCATGTATATTTATAGGATTTCGTTTCCCTTCATTGAGCTGAGTTTCTCATTTTATGCTCACTGCATTATACAGAAGATAGCTCTTGATAAACTGTGGACAGTCATTAAAAAAGACTGTAGCCCATTTAGGAACGTGGATGTGTCACCGATTAACCTCTATGTTACTTTGGCTTGGCTTCATTGTGCATTTGTGTCCCTGAGCTCCGCAATTGTTAGCTATGACCTGGTTATAGTGATCAATATTCATCAATATTCATGCTTTCTACCATATTAATATGATCTGATGGCATTATACTAGTACATTAGATGATTCTCTGTTTATTACTAGCGCCTGTTCATGTGACCTGATGACTAGGGGCATTATGAAATCTAACCTACAATTTTCTTTGCAGTTGTGGATGACATTATTGTACAACATACATTTCTTGCATGAAAATGAAGGTACGTCAAAAATTCAGCACCTGTGAGACATATCAGAGAATAAACAATTGAACTAGTGGAAACACGGTGTTGCAGAAATTTGATTTATAAGATGGTAGAGAAATGTGTGACATCAGTATTATCAAGTCGTCTATACCCTTAGCTCAGTGCTGAAGACCTCAGAGGAACCCCCTTTCCAGGGATGTACACTGCAGTGGAGCTCTTTGGCAGAGCATAAATCATCCACAACCCCAACGAAATATAATACACCACACACACCTTGATCATTTCTTACCGCAAATACAGAACATGTACACAGCAATATTCATACAAAAGAGAGATGCAGCTCTTCAATTAAGTGCTGAATAGTAAGGCTCTATTCACAATGTGTTTGAGGCTTCCATTAGAGATATACAGGACTGTGAAAGATTTTAGGCATTTGTGGAAATATGCTCCAAGGTAAGAATGCTTTCAAAAATAGAAGTGTTAATCGTTTTTTTAATTAATTAACAAAATGCAAAGTGAATAAACAGGAGAGAAATCTAAATCAAATCAATATTTGGTGTGACCACCCTTAACCTTCAAAACAGCATCAATTCTTCTAGGTACACTTGCACAAAGTCATGGATTTTGTAGGATTACAGTCATGTGTATGATTAACCAATTATTCCAAACAGGTGATAATGTTCATCATTTTCATATGTAGGTTGAAACAGTCATTAACTGTAACAGAAACAGCTGTGTAGGAAACTTAAAACTGGGTGAGGAACAACAAAACTCTGCTACAAAGGTGAGGTTGTGGAAGACAGTTTCATGTCACAGGTCCACCATGGAAGACTGAGCACAGCAACAAGACACAAACTAGTTATACTGCATCAGCAAGGTCTCCCACAGGCAAATATTCCAAAGCAGACTGGGGTTTCAAGATGTGCTGTTCAAGCTCCTTTGGAGAAGCACAAAGAAATGGGCAACGTTGAGGATCGTAGACACAGTGGTCGGCCAAGGAAACAGTGCAGCAGATCAAAGACACATTATGCTTACTCTCACGATCCGTGGGTATGTGGACCCACTAGGCCGCTCCGCCATAGCGGAGTATCAGCTGGCGAAACAACAGAATACCCAATCAATACAAAGTCCAGCACAAGGGTATCTGAATAGTCCAGACAGTCGCAGTGGCTAGGCACAGATGGAACTTTGACGGCAGAGGATGCCACACTTGGCGGAGGATATCAGGCATGGCAGATGACACCAGACATAGTGTACGACAACAGGCATGACCGATGGCAAAACCCGACTCTCGATAGGGCTCAGGAAGCAACACAGCATAAGATACAGGAACAGGTAGTAGGACACGGGAACACTTGGAAACAAAATAACACTAAGGGACCATTTGCTAATACTAACATGGGAAAACAAAACAACACTCAGGCAAGGAGTGAAAGAGCAGAGCCCTATTAATAGTCCAGGGTGATCATGGGCTAATTATTGATAACTTCCGTGTGCGCTCGCTGACCCTTTAAGGCCGGGCACGAGCGTGCGCGCGCACCCTATGGGACACAGCCGAGCGGAGCGGAAGTAAGTGCTGGCATCTCCTAGGAAGGAGATGCCGGCCAGCACTCACAGATCCATGGCCGCGGCTTTGAAAACCGGTTCACCCCCACCCAGACAGTATTGCATCCAGCTGAGGGAGGGATGTCAGTGACAAAGTCCATTGCAATGTGCTGCCAAGGGGCATTGGGTACAGGCAGAGGTTGGAGCAGACCAGCAGGCGTGGAGTAAGCAACCTTTTTTGAAGCACACACAGTACAGGAAGAGACAAAGTCCATAACATCTTTGGGCAGCGTGGGCCACCAGAAATGACGAGTTATCAGGTCTCGAGTTTTAGGTCTCGAGTTTTACGAACACCATCGTGTCCAGCCAGTTTGGAGCTGTGTCCCCAAGGAAGGATTCTTTTCCTGTCTGCCAACCACACAAAAGTCCTCCCAGGGGGGATGTCTCTAACTTGCAGGGGATTAGCCGTAATGCAGGACGGGTCTATGATACATTGGGGGGACTCCACAATGTCCTCTGTTTCAAACTACCTGGATAGGGCATCAGCCCTCACATTTTTGTCAGCAGGATGGTAGTGGAGCACAAATTGGAAACGGGTGAAGAACAGCGACCACCTGGCTTGACGGGGGTTTAGCTGTTGAGCCGACTGGAGATAAGTGAGGTTCTTGTGATCGGTGTACATCAGGAAGGGATGAGCGGCGCCCTCTAGCAGATGTCTCCACTCCACCAGAGCCAATTTGATGGCCAATAACTCCCGATCCCCAATGGAGTAATTGCGCTCAGCGGAGGAAAAAAGTCTTGAGTAATAGACACACACCACTACCTTTCCTTTAAAGCTTCTCTGGAACAGAAGTGCCCCTGCACCAACAGAGGAAGCGTCCACCTCCAACGAGAACTGTCGAAAGACGTTAGGATGTTGGAGGAGTGAGGCTGAAGTAAAGGTACACTTGAGGCTATTAAATGCAGATTCTGCCTCTGGAGTCCACACCTTGGCATTCACACCCTTCTTGGTAAGGGTAGAGATGGGAGCCGTCAGTGATGAGAAGTTTGGGATAAACTGCAGGTAGAAGTTGGTGAATCCCAAAAAACACTGTATGGACCGCAGGCCCTAAGGACGTTGCTATTCCAGGACGGACTTTACTTTCTCAGGATCCATCTTGAGACCTTGATCCGAGATGATGTAGCCCAGGAAGGGCAGAGAATTTTTTTCAAAGACGCACTTCTCCAGCTTGGCATACAGGCGATTCTCCCTTAATTGCAGCAGAACGTGACGAACATGCCTCCAATGAGTCGTCGGATCTGGAGAGAAAATCAAAATATAATCGAGATAGACCACAACACAGACATAGAGGAGATCTCTGAAGATATCATTGACGAATACATGGAAGACTGCTGGGGCGTTACACAGACCAAAGGGCATCAACAGGTATTCATAGTGCCCGTCTCGAGTGTTGAGTGCCGTCTTCCACTCGTCACCTTGACGGATTCAGATCAAATTGTAAGCCCCACGCAAGTCTAGTTTAGAGAAAATCCTGGCTCCTCGTTTATGGTCAAACAGTTCTGATATTAGTGGCAACAGGTATTTGTTCTTGACCGTGATCTGGTTGAGACCACGGTAGTTAATGCAGTGTCGAAGAGATCCGTCTTTCTTCTTAACGAAGAAGAACCCGGCCCCGGAGGAAGACCATCGTATGAAACCCCCCTCCAGATTCTCCTTGATATAGGCCGACATGGACTGAGTCTCTGGCAAGGAGAGAGGATATACCCGTCCACGGGGAGGAGAAGCATTTGAAACCAGTTCAATCGGACAGTCGTAAGACCGGTGTGGAGGAAGCATCTCAGCCTCCTTTTTGCTGAAGACGTCTGCAAATTGGGAAAAATGAGTAGGTAATCCTGCTAATGACTGAGGCAGAGGAGACTTGACGGGATGGATCTGTAACAGGCAGCAGTGGGGACATTTGGGACCCCATTGGAGAACTTCTCCGGAAATCCAATCTAGGACTGGAGCATGCAACTGGAGCAAAGGCAGACCCAGTAGAACCGGATTGACAGGTTTAGGCAAGACAAGAAAGGTAGTTAGTTCAGTATGCAGGGCTCCAACTTGAAGTTTCAGTGGCTTTGTCTCAGACACGATCGGATCGGGCAGAGGAAGACCATTCTCCGAGGCAACAGCCAAAGATGTCTCCAGAGGAACAGTGGGCAACTGAAGATGATCCACTAGGTCTTGCTGGATGAAGTTTGCCGTGGATCCTGAGTCCAGATAGGCAGAGACCCGGTGCATCTTCTTGCCGGACACTATGGTCATGGGAATGGACAGTTTGGAAGATAATTTTTTATTTAGTGCCGTTCCGCCTAGGGTTGTCTCTCCAACCAATCCTAGGCACTGGAGTTTTTTTGGTTTGTGGGGACACAAACGCACAACATGACCTCTGAGGCCACAATACAGACAAAGTCCTGAAGTGCGTCTGCGTTGTTTCTCCTGGGTAGACAATTCTTATGGAACAACTGATGAGGACAGTAGGGATTGCTGGAAAGTAGGAGCCAGCCTAGGGAATCTTCTCTCCTGGCGAACCTCTTGGGATCGCTCCCAGATCCTCATGTCAATCCAGGTGGCTAGAAGAATAAGATCATCCAGGGTAGGTGGCCGTTCACGAGCGCCAAGCTCGTCTTTAATCCCAGAAGACAGTCCCTGCCAGAATGTTGCCACCAAGGCCTCGTTGTTCCAGGTTACTTCTGCAGCCAGGGTTCGAAACTGAATGGCATACTCGCCCACGGAGATGTTTCCCAGGCGCAGGGTCAGCAGAGACTCTCCCAGGTTCCACGAATATAGTACGGAAAGTCTGTAAGAAACACTTTAAGTCATGGGTCTCTGGTCTCTGACGTTCCCAAATGGGGCTCGCACATGCCAGGGCCTTGCCAGTAAGGGGAGAGATTATGAAGGCAATCCCTGCGTCATCAGAAGAGAAGGAATTTGCATGTAGTCTGTAGCAAGTGGATCTGGCACTGGTTCAGAATCCCCTGCAGCTTCTCGTGTCTCCGTCATAGCGAGGAGGTAGTGGCAGGGAGCATCGGGGGTCGGCACCGGTACTGAAAGGAGGTGTAGCAGGAGCAACAGGTGCTGTTATGACTGCGGCTTGCGCATCCAGCTGATGTGCAATGGCGTTCACCACCAGGAGGAGTTGGTCTTGTCGTGACTGAAGGTCTCGCAAGTCTGCCTGCATGGCTTGAGACGTCGTCATGGTCTTGGATTGACCAGCGGGGTCGATGGCCTGAGCGTATTGCCATGATCCGTGGGTATGTGGACCCACTAGGCCGCTCCGCCGTAGTGGAGTAGCAGCTGGCCAAACAACAGATTACCAGATCAATACAAAGTCCAGCACAAGGGTACCTGAATAGTCCAGACAGTCGCAGTGGCTAGGCACAGATGGAACTTTGATGGTGGAGGATGCCACACGTGGCGGAGGATATCAGGCGTGGCAGATGACACCAGACGTGGTATACAACAGCAGGCGTGACCGATGGCACAACACGATTCCAACACTCGATAAGGCTCAGGAAGCAACACAGCACAGGATACAAGAACAGGTAGTAGGGCACGGGAATACTTGTGAACAGGATAACACTAAGGGACCATTTGCTAAGACTAACATGGGAAAACACAACAGCGCTCAAGCAAGGAGTGAAGGGGCAGAGCCCTATTAATAGTCCAGGGTGATCATGGGCTAATTATTGATAACTTACATGTGTGCGCGCTGGTCCTTGAAGGCCGGGCACGAGCGTGCGCGCACACCATACAGGACACAGCCGAGCGGAACTGAGTGCTGGCGTCTCCTAGGAAGAAGATGCTGGCCAGCACTCACAGATCCATGGCCGCCGAGGGGTGAGTAGGAACGGCGGTCCGCAGTCGTGGACGCTACAATTACTTCCCTTCGAAATAGGAAGATGTTCAGCAGTGCCATCAGCTCAGGACTGGCAGAAACCAGTGGGACCCAGGTACATCCATCTACTGTTCAGAGAAGTCAGGACAGAAGTGGTCTTCATGGACGAATTGCGGCCAAAAAGCCATACATTCAACGTGGAAACAAAGCCAAGCAAATCAACTATACACAAAAACATACTGTAGGAACTGGGGTGCAGAAAAATTGCAGCAGGTGCTCTGGACTGATGAGTCAAAATGTGAAATATTTGGCTGTAACAGAAGGCAGTTTGAGTGTCTGCAGGCAACATTGAAACATAGTGGAGGTTCCTTACAATATTGGGGCTGCATTTCAGCAAATGAAGTTGGGGATTTGGTCAGGATTAATGGTGTCCTCAATGCTGAGAAACACAGGCAGATATTATCCATCATGCAAAACCATCAGGGAGGCGTCTGATTGGTTCCAAATTTATTCTGCAGCAGGACAACGACCCCAAACATACATCCAATGTCATTAAAAACTGTCTTAAGCGTAAAGAAGAACAAGGAGCCCTGGAATTGATGATATGGCCCCCAAAGAGCCCTGATCTCAACATCATCCAGTCTGTCCGGGATTACATGAAAAGACAGAAGGATTTGAGGAAGTAACATCCACAGAAGATCTGTGGTTAGTTCTCCAAGATGTACCTAGAAGAATTGATGCTGTTAAGAATTTATGCTTTTAAAGGCAAAAGGTAGGCCCACTAAATATTGATTCGATTTAGATTTCTCTTCTGTACATTCACATTTTGTTAATTTATTAAAAAACTAAATATTAACACTTCTATTTTTGAAAGCTTTCTTACTTTGCAGCATTTTTCCACAACTGCCTAAAATTTTTGCAAAGTACTGTATGTCAGGCATATTTATGACATACTTCTCCAACGTTTGCCACTGATAAACTTTTCTTTGTATGCCTTTGTATTGATAGCATAGTCGACTAAGCTATTTTATACAGTAAAAAAAAGGTATAGCGAAACTCTTTTGGCATACGTTACTTCAGTGGAGCCCTATGGATACGTTCAACATATATAATGCAAAAGCACGGTGAATAAATCCTTAGGGTACGCTGAAGAAAATCTGCAGCGGAATCTCAAAAAACGCAGATAAATCTGTCACAGAAATCCACAGCAAATAGTGCGCTTTTGCTGTGCATATTGCTGCGGAAACACTGCGGTTTTTCCACAGAAGTTTAAGCTGCAGATTTAGTGTTAACCATTGATTATAGCGAAGTATATGTGAACCTACAGGAATTTCATTGGTTTTTACTACATTTCCGCTGTGTAAGAAATGTAAAAAACGCAACAAAACAAGTCTGTTGCGGAATTTATGCTCCCCATGAAAATCTATGGGCCAAACACGCAGTATCTCCGCACAGAACCCGCAGCATGTCAAAAAAGTTTATACTTACCACAAGGGCATTGTCCTGGCAACGCATCCCTCTGCTCAGGGTATAGGCCAGCCTCCTTGGAGGACGCTGTACTCGATGTAACCACTGCAGCCTTTGATTGACTTCAGCAGTCACATGGAAGGACAGACTGCACTCAGAACAGAGGATTCCGTCGTGATGACAACGACCGGAGGTAAGTATAAGATTTTTTATTCATTTTAAATCCAAAATGCTTTTTTTTCTCATTTGCGAATTCTGCAGTGGAATCACAGCATTTACACAGCAAAACTCACAATGCATGGCTCTTTGTTGTGGGATTTACCTTTCCATTGAATTCAATGGGGAATACCCGCAACAGAAGAACAGCGATTCTGCAGCATAAATTGACATGCTGCTGATTAAAAAAAAAAAACGCACCGCAGGTCAATTTATGGACGGTTTCTCTGCAGCTTTTTTCCGCAGCGTGTGAATGAGATTTGTTCAAATCTTTTCCATTCTGCTGCTACTGTACTACGCTGCAGATTTTCCTCAACGAAATCTATTGCAGAAAATCTGCAGTGTATACGCCTGTGTGTGTTCCCACCCTAATAGGGTCTGTAAAAATCCCATGCACATGCAGAAACAACCTAATTGAGATGTGTGAGATAGATTTTTACTGTGGTTCATGCAATGAATGAGTTATGTGAGAAGTTACCCTTATCTCTCCTAGTGGGGCACACCGACCCTAACCCTAATTTTTTATTCAGTTTTTATATACATTTTGAGAAATTGGAGCTATGATGTAAGTTGAATATACGGCTATACAGATTTTCACTAATGATGAATAATGCAACAACCATTTTACTTTTGATCTCTGTAATATAATCAATAAATTGCTCCAAAGAGTCCACTGAATGGTTTTTAGATAAAAGGTCATTAAACACAGATTAAAGGTACTTAAACATAAGCAATATCTTAAGTATAATTTTGCATCCATTGTACGCTGTTTACTTATATAATCAGATGTTAAACTTGTGTTACAACTACAAAAACAAATAATCATGAAGAGTCAGACTGTTTGTTCTTGATAACATGGTGTTCAGGGAATAGTAGCGGGGCCTCAGAGGACGTGTAATTATTTTCAAATGCACATGTATTTTGCACACAGTATAAGATCTTTAACAAGGGCACGTACGTTTATGACCTCAAAAGCTTCAATACATAAATAAAATAAATATTATATTTAATACATGGAATATCCCCGCAAATAATACTGATTTGCTATCATGGGCAACATGCAGCGTAGAGCAATTATTTTCATTTTCTATAAATGATCTGAATAACAAAAAAATTCTAATCACTGACGCTTGAACTAGCAGATAGATAAATTATGGTATTTTATAATTAAGACTTACAGTCTGCAAATTAATGTTTTTTTTACTAAACTCCATTAATATGCAGCACAAAACAATTCTGATTTTTTGCAGATTTTTGCAATGAAAATCTGTACAAAAGTCTGCAGCAAAATGTGCAATTTTCAGCCACGCTGAACATGTATTCAGGTTGTAATCTCATCTGTGATTTTACTGTAATTAGCATTAGGGCATGACCACACGTGGCGGATTTCCTCCGCAACTGTCCGCATCAATGCCGCACAGAATCTGCGTTGCAGATTCTGCAGCGGATCTGCCCAAAATGTGCAGTAAATTGATGCGGACTAGCTGCTGCGGACTGCGGGAAAAGTGCTTCCCTTCTCCCTATCAGTGCAGGATAGAGAGAAGGGACAGCACTTTCCCTAGTGAAAGTAAACGAATTTCATACTTACCGGCCGTTGTCTTGGTGACGCGTCCCTCTTTCGGCATCCAGCCCGACCTCCCTGGATGACGCGCCAGTCCATGTGACCGCTGCAGCCTGTGCTTGGCCTGTGATTGGCTGCAGCCGTCACTTAGACTGAAACGTCATCCTGGGAGGCCGAACTGGAGACAGAAGCAGGGAGTTCTCGGTAAGTATGAACTTCATTTTTTTTTACAGATACATGTATATTGGGATCGGTAGTCACTGTCCCGGGTGCAGAAACAGTTACTGCCGATCGCTTAACTCTTTCAGCACCCTGGACAGTGACTATTTACAGACGTCTCCTAGCAACGCTCCCGTCATTACGGGAGCCCCATTGACTTCCTCAGTCTGGCTGTAGACCTAGAAATACATAGGTCCAGCCAGAATGAAGAAATGTCAAGTTAAAAAGGCAAGACGCATCCGCAGCACACATAACATGTGCATGACAGCTGCGGACTTCATTGCGGAAATTAGAATCTCCATTGAAGTCAATGGAGAAATTCCGCCATGAGTCCGCCACTGCTCCGCAACAGACAGAGCATGCTGCGGACATCAAATTCCGCTCCGCAGCCTATGCTCCGGAGCGGAATTTTACGCATCGTCTAAACGAACACTGCTAAATTAAAGTGAAAGTCAATGGACAAACGGCTCAGCTGCGGATTAACGCTGCGGAGTGTCCGCAGCGGAATTTAAGTGAAATTCCGCCACGTGTGAACCCAGCCTTATTGTCCCAACTTCTGCTGCTTGACTGGACATGCATGTAACATGAAACTATCACGTTGAACAAGCAATCTTATCTTTGACCCACAAGTTATAGAACAGGAGGTGCTGAGCAGATTTGGTGTAATTTATGGTTTATTTATTTAAATCGCTGTGTTTAAGAACCATTTGGCGGTCCCACTCAGTGATTGACAGCAACATGAAAGAGTTCAGGAAAAGTTTTTGATATGGGGATGAGGTGGAAGGTCCTGGCTGGGCAATACCTAGATATCTCAAATAACAGTATCTGCAAAAATCACTGTAGCTCACAAAAGCTCAACAAAAGCACTAATGTCCTGCCCACATTTGCGTTGGAGGCTCCGTCAGGGGCCTCTGTTGAAGATCCGGCATAGATTACTGGAAACAATAGTACAAACCACGGACACCTTCGTGAAAAACAGATGAAACACGTTAAAGTCAATGGGTTCCGCTGGCAGCCGGTGGTGTCCGTGGTGCAACGGAACCAATGCCTCGGGTATTCCCTTAACAAAAAATGCAGCGAAAAATGCTTTCTCTTCCTCCCATTGATTTCAATGGGAGGTCAGAGGCGGAACCGCGGCAAAAAAAAAGCATGCCACTATTTTTTAACCACGAGCGGCTAAGAACCGCCACAGAAAACAATGGCTTCATCTCCCATTAAAATCCATAGCAGGCGGTTTCGAACACTTTTTCACGCTAATTCCGACGCGGTTTCCGCGTCAAAATTAGTGTAAAAAAACTGAGCGTGAACTGGGCCGTATTATATTCCCTGTAACATACAGTGTTTGTTTTTTCTCATCACTGAAAGTACCTGTTAACAGATACAGACCTATCTTGGAGCTGCCTCTATAAATAGCACTACCACCCTGCATTTTTCTTGCAGTATTATTCTACATAAATCTCCTTAAAAAAAATAAATCTGAAATCACTTAATTTCTTACAATAACATGAGTAATCCAATTTCAGTGTTTGTTACATATTTTTGTATTATTAGACAGAGGTGTTGGGGGAGCAGTATGTGCACTCCATGTCAATGTCATCCCTCAGCTGCAATCTCCAAGCTCTTGTTGTATTTATAAGAAATATTCCCGTAGCTCAGAGGGTTTTTGGCTAGATAAATTGGGATTGGTTGCTATGGCTGAGAATTGGGAGTCAAGGGATTTGGGTTCAAGACTGCTTTGTTATAATCTTAGCCTAAAACCTGCAAATTAGATTTTTTTAGGGTAGAGTTTTAACAACTGAGCATTCTTGTTACTTCTACACAGAAACTTATACTGCTTGTGCTAAAGATACAAAGCAGTAAAATCAATACTAAAAATAATAGTGCAATGAGAGATGAAATAATTGCTCTCCTGGTACGTTTATGGGAATGAAGGATTTGAGATGCTTCCCAGAGGAAGGTGAAGTTATGCAGGTGAATTATATGTATTATGCAGGAGGGAAGTGTCAAGGTAAACTCTACTTTCCTGGTGACTACCAGGCTGCGCTCAAGATACTGGAAGCTGGTGTGAAATTGTTGAGGGATAATTAAAGCCATTTATAAAGCTTGAGATGCAAATTAGCAAGGCTGTGAGATCTTCTGTCACAAAGCAGATTTGCAAATAATAGTTTCTCTGAGCCTATTAGGCAACTTTCCACAGGGAGAGATTCAGAAAACATGTCAGTAGTGGCTCACACAAGTTTTTCAGGGGATTACTAACGAATTCTGTTCCACTTATACCTGATACGGAGGGAAAACAGCTCATGATTTTCAGACATTTTTCAAGCCACTCGCGATCTTCGCTGCTTTTTTCGCAGCGTTTTTTATCGCCATTTTTGGAGATCCTTTCACTAGAGTCAATGAAAAACGGCTCCAAAAACGTCCCAAGAAGTGACCTGCACTTCTTTTTCGCGGCCATATTTTTACACGTCAGAACAGAAAGCCGTTTTCCCATTGAAATCAATGGGCAGATGTTTGGAGGCGTTCTGCTTCCGATTTTCCGTCCGTTTTCCGGAAAAACGGCCAAAAATAGGCCTGTGTGAACATACCCTTATTATACCAGAACCTCAGTAATTAAAATCTGTGTGCCATGTGTGTCCGTTGGCAGGCTATACTATAAGGCCACGTTCACACGTGGCAGAACTTTTCCGCTGCAGATGTTGGTACAGATTCGGGGGAATTACGCAACTAATCTACACCAACATTTGCATATTTGACAGGTAATTCAGACATCACAGCGGACTTGCAACAGATTTCAGTTTTTGTATTGCAAAGGCTAAAATCTGCAGTGAAATTCTGCTGCTTCTCCGCAACATAATGTGCATGCTGCAGAGGGGGAATTCTGCACCGCAGCCTAAATTCCACAGTTATTTTCCGCAACGTCTGAACGAAGTTTCCTAAAAATGTATAGAAACAAATGTAAAAAACGGCTGCTGCAGAATTCCACTGCGGACCGTCCGCTGCGGAATTGAACAGCAATTCCGCCACGTCTGAACTTGGCCTAAACAAGACGCACCAGGTAATTTCAGGTATTGCTTCTTCATATACAATTAATTATCAGACCTTTTGCATGCTCTTCACTACTTAACCGTTTCTTAGCGCTATATTTGAAGTATATGATCATACTCACAACATGTTTACATATCTAAGGGCATGACCAGACGTGGCGGAATTGCTCTGGAATTCCGCTGCGGAATTCCGCAGCGTACACGTTTCTCCATTGCTTTCCACAGCTTTTTAGTGAGGTTCGTTTACATGTTGCGGAAAACTCCGCTGCGGACCATAGGCTGCGGTGCAGAATTTGGTGTCCGCAGCATACACTGGTTGTTGCGGACGTGTAGCGGACTTGTTGCGGAATTTCTCGATTGACTTCAATGGAGAGTCAAAATTCCGCAATGAAGTCCGCAGATGTTATGTGTGTTGCGTAGCGTATTTGTTTTTCGAACATGATATTTCTTCATTCTGGCTGGACCTATGTATTTCTAGGTCTACAGCCAGACTGAGGCCCCATGCACACTAACGTAAAAACGCCCGTAATTACGGGCCGTTATTACGGCACGGGCAGGTCCATAGAAATCAATGGGGCTCCCATAATTACAGGTGTCTACGTGTGTGCACCCGTAATTACGGGAGCGTTGCTAGGCGACATCAGGAGATAGTCACTGTCCAGGGTGCTGAAAGAGTTAAACGATCGGCAGTAACTGTTTCAGCACCCTGGACAGTGACTACCGATCACAATTTACATGAACCTGTAAAAAAAATAGAAGTTCCTACTTACCGAGAACTCCCTGCTTCTTCCTCCAGTCCGGCATCCTGGGATGACGTTTCAGTCCAAGTGACGGCTGCAGCCAATCACAGGCCAATCACAGGCTGCAGCGGTCACATGGACTGCCGCGTCATCCAGGGAGGTCGGGCTGGATGTCAAGAGAGGGACGCGTCACCAAGGCAACGGCCGGGTAAGTATGAATTTCTTTTAGTTTTACTAGGGAAAGGGCTGTCCCTTCTCTCTATCCTGCACTGATAGAGAGAAGGGAAGTACTTTCACCTCAATACGCAACGGCTAATCCGCATCAATATAATGCCCATTTTAGGCAGAGCCGCAACAGAATCTGCAACGCAGATTATGTGCTGCATTGATGCGGACAGTGACGGAAGAAATACGCCACGTCTGGTCATGCCCTAACTGTAGCAGGCATTTTCAGAATTTTGTTCATTAATGCAGTGGCTCTGGCAAATTTATAAAATCTAATAACAGCCAAAACCGGATGACAGCATTGTGATAACTAAAAACTTTTAACATGAATATACTTGTGTGATAATAGGCTAAGAAGGTTAAATGATAAGAAAGTAGTACAGGGTGCAATAACTATGCTGTAATCACGCTCAATAGAACCATCTCACTATAGAGATATTTACTTATTAGCATGCAAACATTAGATATAGTGGCATTATTATTGGCTGCTTGGTGTAGGGTGCCGGAATACCATGTGCATGGGACCCAGGACACCAAATCTGTGGCTCTAGGTTAGGACTATTCAACAACTCTTGTCACACAACAGGATGGATCTTCACATTAGGACATCACATATCCTTGTAATCCAAAAGACAGCCACAGTGGCCATCCAGTGAAAGCTACAATTCCCCACAAAAATGTGACGTAAACAGCCAGTCCACGGCTACCCACATGTAACGTTCTCTTCTTGTGGCAGAAAGATATGAGTGCCACCTACGTAATGCTGCTCATCTCTATATAATTCCCACTTTCTGATAGAATGCGGATCGTATTGAAGAATTAAATTTCAATGTAAAAAGTTATTTATGTGTGCCAAATCCAAATACTATATCTGATAATGCAGGGGCATAGCTGGGTGAGCATGTGCCATAGGTCCTGGGGGGGGGGGGGCAAAAAGAGTGGGTATTTAGACACAGGGCTCGGGCAGCAAACTGTATATTTTTCCCTGCTGAAGGGAAGTGAAGCTATAAATATGCATAATGTCCTATATGTTTTATGACGCTTTCTCCTTATCAGGTCTATCCAGCTTTGAGTGATATGACAAATATCCCCACTTAGAGGTCTTTTCTTCTCCTGGCTTAACCTGTGTATTTTCCTTACAGGAAGATGAGCACTCTTACATATTTAATGCACAAGACAATGCACTTTTAAATTACTTTAGTTATGCAGAGCAACCACTGAGAAAAAGAGTAAAAAATTATGTATTAAGAATGAGATTCCCTGAAGTGAGTCATAAATAATAGGGCGAGGTTTCACGCTGACCCTTTAAACATGGAAACACAACAAATTATCATACGGTAATTATACTGCAGCATGCTGTATTTGCTGACTGTGGTGATAGGAACTGTGTTCAAGTGTGATTAATGTTTAAGTAGAAAATATATACATACATTATACACAAAGACAGGGAATAAGAGCATATATGCATGTGTACCACATTATTCTATCATTAAAGTGTACCTGACCTTCCAGGTGACTTTTCAGAATAGGTCGTCTTATGTGTGTACATGAAGAATAGCACTATTTCTAGCTATTATATCACTTATATTCTAAAATTTTTAGCAGTTTTTCCCTCTGCATACTCCATTTCTAATTTTCATTTTACTCTGAGCTAGCGGGTGGAGGCTAACTGCTATCATGTCTCCCATACACAGCACATCAAGAGAAGAGAACATCCTGCTCCCCAATCTCTTTGTAGTAAATACTCAGAAGCAGCATGGAGGAGATTATACAGCAGTAATGTGCAGTGTAGCTGTGAATCCAGCACTGAGGTGAGGTAAAACACTTTTTAGACGCTGCAGCGGTGTCTCTGTGTTTCTCTGCCTCTCCCCCACTCTGCTCCTTCCTCCTCCCTCAATAGACTTCTATGGGCAGCATGTAAACTGATCCCTCAGTGAGCTGATAATCTTTCTCATCTCTCGCAACAGATTTTACTTGTGAATTGAGAGCGAATGAACAGTTAAAGAGGAAGGGGGAGAAGTGCCTGATAATTTGAGAAAGAGACATTTTTCTCTAATAAGATAAATTACAGTTTCTTATATTCGACTGTACTATTGATTTATGTTTGTTGAAAGGTTAGGGACCATTTTCCTGCCACAGTTAATTTTAGACATTTGGAACTAAAAATGCATATTTACAAATCAGTTTTATTTTTTGGGGGTGCAAAGATTAAGCTACTGCGCAGAAATTTTCAATGCAATAATAGGAAAAAATAAAACTAATGGCAGAAAAGTGCAACACTAAGATGGGTGTGAGCAAGACAAGATTGCACAAATGGAAACTCGGTCTAGGCTTGAATTGTAGTTGATCTCCTATGCTCAAAAACCTTACGTACACAGGTCTCACAAAACTTTTCCAGAACTTTTCCCTCCTACACAACCAAGAGGCCTGAGGGATGTCATGATCCAGCCTGTCCTTTGTATAAATACTACGTCTGATAGATGTTATAGGCTATGGACATCTTTGCACTGTACCAGCTAAGTGAGTTTGTGTCCCATGATATATATTTTTAGAGGGTGGGAGACATATTTAACACTATCACACCATTTCAGGCTGAGTCATAGCTAGGTTTTCCTTCACCTGGGGAAAAGATTTAGTTCAATGCTGTAGCCCATTAATACCTTGGCCAAGGCAGAATGGATTTTTGGCATCCTGGCAACCAGAACCAGATAAACATGCCCAGCCAACCTCCTCCTCCAGCTACCAACAAAGGCAAAAGTAGGCTTACCTAGGGGCTGCTTACAGGCCAGGTAAGCCTACTTTTACCTTCAAAGATGGAATTAAATAATGTAGTTGGTTGTGAATAGCCCAATAGTTGGTTGTAAATTTAAATAAATTTTCTTTAAAATAGTCCACACTATATAATTCAATTTAACCACATGCCTTTCATTTTGTATTGCATTTTTTGAAATTGATAAAATCTTATAATTAAACTGTAATACATTTTTCACATGAAAAAAATTACAGAAAATTGTACAAGCCCAAAGCACATGAAGTATTATGCCATTTATGATCCAGGTAAAAACAAATGATTTCATTTAGTTAAAAAAAAAAAGTAAAATTCCCAGGAAAGGCCCTTACGCGTTTTGAACCTGCAGGTTCTTGCTCATAGCTATGAGTGAGAACCTGCTGATTTGCAATGCATAAGCGTCTTTTCCTGGGAGTTTTACTTGTTTTTTTCAACTGAATGAAATAAAAAGAATTAGTTTTTACCTGGATCATGTGCCAGACATCATCCTATTACTGTGTATTACCATCTACTACCAACGCAGAGTTTACGTCCGAGCACTGATAAGATACAAGCGTGGTGTCCAGGATCAAGTGCATGGTGAGCGGACCATTATATTTTTTGTAAACAATATCTTATAATCTTATTTGGTAAAGTTACTTCACCTATTACCCAACATAACTTGACACCATAAACGAGTGCTCTGGAAATTGGATGACAAGTGACATCTGGATGGTGACCCTTCTACAATGTCAAGGAATAAGCACAATATTCAGGGGCACATAGCTTATTAACTTGTGCCCACTTCAAAGGGGTTGTAAATGACCGGACAACTGATGACCTATCCACCACATAGGTTATCAGTATATGATCGGTGCGGCACGTGGACCCCGCACCGATCAGCTAAACTGGCTGCCTCCGGGCGCCGGATGTTTTGAAGGGTATGCAGTAATTGGAGCTGGAAGCAGATGTCTCCGACAACTGCATAGCGGCCGTTCTTCAGAACTGCAGCTCTGCTCCTATTTACTTGAATAGGAGCAGAGCTGCAGTTCCGCAGAACGGCCGCTATGCAGTGGTCAGAGACATCTGCTTCCAGCTCCAACTACTGTATACCCTTCATAACATCCAGCGCCTGGAAGCAGCAGGAACGGCTGATCGGTGTGGAGTCCAGGTGTTGGACGACCTGTACTGATCATATACTGATGACCTATCCGGTGGATAGGTCATCAGTTGTCCAGTCGTGAACAACCCCTTTAACCCCTCCAGTTCAGTCTGTGTTGACATCTATATGTTCCAAGGTGAAAAGCATATCACAGACAAATCATAAGATAGGAACACTGCTTGTACAGTCAATGGATGGATACAACAAATTTTTGCTCCCCTATGAGGGGCCAATGAAATGTTTAATTTGCTCTAAAAGTCGAAACTCTGACAGAGAAAAATAATGAGTGCAAGCTGACTACAGGAGCGCTTGTTAACAGGGAACACACAGCACATAGTGATTGCTGGCATTCAGCTGTGCCAGGAAGGCAAAAATAATCACCAGCCAGTGCCAAATCTTTTACTCATGGTCCTTTTAGGGTATGTATCAACTATTTGTCATCTTTGCATTTGCATGTCTGAAGTGTAATAAAATCCCATGGATTTTCGACCACATTTTTTTCTGTAAACTTATCAGCAGAACATTAATTTCATAGTACAAGTAGAACTGTCACCTGCTATCACATGACCCCTTTAATCAAGAAGATCTTATGTGTATATAATGTACCCGCACATATTGTAGGAAAGCTTTCTGATAAACATTGTATATCTCACTTTATACATTGCCATTTTGCAAAGGAAAATATTGTTCTACTTTTGTCCTGGGTTGGATTTTAGATGTCCCGAATACATGAAGGTGATCACTTAAAAACTAGTTATTTTGAAACTTACATGAAAAAAATTGCATTTGGGATCTGACTGGTTGTCACTTTATCGTGCATAACATCACTGTCTCTCCATATCAGTTTTTATCATCTATAAAATATGATCCCTTATCAGGTAGAAACACTTTAAATCCCTCTCATCTAAATCAGCTACGACTGAAGAAGGGAAGAAATAGGCAATTTGCTGTTGTTTTCATTTTGTGCTGAAAAAGGCCACACAATTTGAAATTCCTTATTCGTAAAAATGCCCCTATGAAACGAGATTCCAATAGAAAATAGAATTTTTCAATTATTCAGAGGCAGAATTCTCCCTGCACTCAAAGTCATTGAAAGCTTCAGGCAATCTACTTGTCGGAAATCTATAGACTGCACACCGCCTGGGAATTAGTTGTAGAAAATCCTTCATTATCAGGCCCTAAACTTGTGTTAAGACCGATCTTTAATTTTTATTTTTTTCCAAGAAATTTCTTTGGTATGAAAAATAAATGGCTGTCATATTAAAAGGGAAGAGGATGAAGAGAAGCTGATTATTGTATTCAACTACCACTTCAGAACAAGGTAATGAAAAAAACTAAAATGTGCAAATCTTCTTAAATCTTTTCTGATCGGCATATAATTGTCATTAAGAAGACTGTGTATGAAACACAGACCTGCGCTTATGTCATTATAAAACAGACACTGAATCAAGTACCTAATCATTTTAATCTCAAAGTGACAAAAGAAAAGGTGTCACTAAGATGATATGGATTATTATGCGCTCACAATGAAACGCTACCATAGTATGCCTGTACAGTGCGGTAAAAACATCATGCCTCAAGACACCAAAGGAAGGATATTCAATGATTTTATACTGGCTGTTTCTACTAAAAGTCGGTCCTTATTTTTCTCCATAACTAATATACCATAATAAATAAACCATCTTTAAATGGGAAATGCCAAATTTTCGCACAGAAAGTGGTAGATAGCACATAACCAAATCCAGTTTCCGAAGATAAAGCTTTTTCTTTGTATGATGAAAAGTTATACTATTTTCTCAAGTACTTTCTGTACCAATTCCGCACGGTTTTCAAGCTCTCTGCCTGCAGTCAGTGAATGGGAGCCTTCATTATTTCCTTCAAGAGGATTAAAATCTGTGCTGATCATGTGATGGACACACAGGTGCAAGGCTCGTTACAGTACAGTTATCAGCGCTGTGTCTTTTAATGAGCCTTGCACCCGTGTGATTGTCACATGACTAGGAACGATTTTCATCCTCTGAAAGTCACCAATGAAACAATGAAGGTTTCCATTTAATGACTACAAGCAGAGATCTTGATAACCTTGAGGAATTGATACCAAGAGTATATTTGAAAATGGTATCACTTTTTATTGTGCAATGACTCAATGAAAGGTATTTGCTGAATCCTGAACACCCCTTTAAGTGATTAATATTTTACTAGTATTATCTTAAACATTGCTGTGGGGAAAGACTTTTGTGAATATAGAGAACAGAAAGGATAAAAAAAACTTGTAGGTCCTTGATCAAATAAAGCGTATGCTCTGAGTGAATCAGATTTTTTTTCCTAGGTCTATGAATGAGACAGTTATGCATGGAAGATTTGAAGGGAAAAAAGAACAAAGGGTGACCAGCAACATGGAAGGAAACTTTAAAAATCATCAAGAAATTGAAACTCCTGAAGATCTAAACTGATGACAGGGGAAACGCCATTAATTTGGTTGGTTAGAAGTTGAAATTGACCCAATAAGACGTAAAAGTGTGACCAGTTTTAGACATTCCCTCCCCATATGCTCTGTAAGGTTATACAGTATTTCCAGCGCAGTTACTGACGATAAAGGACCACAAGTGTCAGTTTAAAATAATTTTAATATGTGAAATACTTCATTATGAACGAGTTAACCAGAGGGACTCTGAGATGCCGGAGGCTGGAGGACCCAATATCTGAGGCTTGGACAAGTTGGAAAACTCTTTAATAATAACCAAAGACTCAACTTGCCAAACATATAAACACATGGGTATAGTTATGAAAGATGATCATAAAGCCAAAATAATAATTTGTAATACCAGTTTTGCTTTATAAAACCTTGAAATAATATATATACATACATACATACATACATACATACATACATACATACATGGGGTTCTATCTATATACAGGGGTTAGGTATACAGGGGGAGATTTTCAAACAGGCTATTACAGAAAAATAACTTGGTCCAATGAGGCCAACTTCAAACTTTCAGGTGCCCTTCCCCCTGCATGCATTCTGTGCCCAAATGACTAAGCAATGTTTTTTTAGTTTTTCCATCATCACATTCAAAGAGCTATAACTTTTTTATTTTCACGTGGACACGGCTGTATGAGGACTTGTTTTTTCTGGGATGAGTTGTATTTTTCAATGGAACCGTTTTGGGGTATATGAATTTTTTTTATTAACTTTTATTAACTTTTTGTTGGGGGGGGATATAAAAAAAAACCAGCAGTTTAGCCATCGTTCTATGCATTTTACATTTACATTGTATCTGGTATTGATACAACCCATTGAGCTCTATTGATGTGAATGTGGCTGAGCTGCAATGCCACACTTAACCTGAGGACATGTGTGGCACTGTTCTTGGAAGAAAGCGGTGCTGTGTTACTAATCCTGTACAATCCCTTTAACAATGAATTATCCCAACTCCTCAGATAGAACACGACCCCACTCATACACTTCATGTTTTGCTTGCAAAGATCTTGATTGTTTAGCAAAAATGCCAAAGAAAAACTCGCCTCTCTTTAATTATCTTTAATTTAACACAAAACTCAATTCAGAGCACACTATGCTTTGCAAACAGGTAAAATACATTGTAAATCTTCCAAATGGGAAGAAAGAAAAAATTGTTACAACTATTATTCGGTTTAAATTCATCGCCATGATTTGCAATTAGAAAAACAATATTGAAAAATACGAATATGAGCAAACCATTGTGAAGTGTAAAGAATATTCCACCGGACTAGACTCATATCTTGGCAGCAAAATAAATTTTGTCATAGACTTATTTATCTCAAGTGTCAAATGTGCCAGTGTGGCAGAAGAGGCTCGGAGTTCCACAGAGAAATATTCGCCTGTCAAGCCTGTGACATTATACATCTTTATCTGTTTTACTGTATCATTCTCTGCTGGCATCGAGGGCTAGTGAATATGGTTAAAATGCAGTCACATTACTGCAACAACTTATGAAGCCAAAATAATGTAATATATGGTGTCCAATGAGGATTGCTAAAAATATATACATTCAACTCACAAAAAGTAAGTAAAATATTATATCACCTACAATAAATGATGCAAAACGGTGCAGTGACCTGTGTATTTTTATCCTATTGCAAATTGTGTTTTATATCCAGGCCATTCCTTAGTTTAGATTATGTGAGAAGAGTTTATCTGCCTGCGCTCCTACGACAACACTCCCTGATCCTATGTTCTTGCAGCTGATCACTGGGGGTTTGAAAAGTTGGACCTACGGCAATCAGTTGATCAAATTGACTGCGAAGTATTGTTGTCTGCTGAACATTTTTCATATAACACTGGGAGAAAACTTTAGGTAGCAGTTTCTAGGCTGATCGACAGAAACCAGAGGATATTAGTGATAGCTGAACTTCTGGGAAATTCGTACTCAAAGCAATGCCATAGAGGGCTAAACTAGGGTGCAAATATCGTCTTATTCACACCGTTTTTATGCAGTTTTGGCTTGATTTTTTAAATCGCAATTGGATACAAAAAAGAAAAAACTGAAAAATTGTACCAAACATGGTAAAACGCAGTGAGGTAAACTGGAAACACATGCACAATACAACAAGATTTCTGTAATCAAATAAATTGCTTTTGACAAGTTGTTAAAATATTAAAGACTATGTAAGAATTTGTAAGTATTTTTTTTCTTACATTTCTTAAATTAAATTAATGTATTTTAATCAACTTTCTAAATCACTTTTGTTAAAAAAAAGATACAGCTTCTATGTGTCTTGTATACATAGAAGCTGTATCGTTCTGTCTCAGTTGAACTGACGGCTCAGCTGAGAGCGGGTCCTGCGTGTTTCTGACACAGGATCCAGCTAATATTGATCACATCTAAGTTCATAACTTTGCCCAAGTATTACCAGAGAACAGGTAAGGGGTCAGATTGCTAGCTAATATTTTGCGGGTCATCCCAATAAGAGCACTTGTCAAGGGTGAGTGTTACAAAAAACGTCTGACCATATAGGGACCCATCCTATAGGGACTAACATTTATATCACCTGTATTTATGTATTAATTTCTTGCCTTATTAATAAGGGTATTAAGAAGACTCTATATCCATTCCTTCTGTATTGTCAGTCCAACAAAAGAAAAATAAATCTTTAGCAGAAAGAGGTATTTAGCTAGTTAAACAGTAGAAGTATACCAGGCAGCAACAAGAGGTAGTGATTCAGAAATTAACACAGAGAACAGCAACTAATGTCAGTCTTATTGACATGTTAAACTGTGACTGTCTCATCTGTCATTTGGATGAATATGTAAGTACTCTCGCTGCGAGCAGTGTCATGAGTCATCTGTAAAGACATTACAGTATAAATGTTAAGTGTAAGTATTTTAAGAGACTTTCTACTCCACCGTAAGGGTACGTCCACACACAGCGTAATCACTGCGGAATTTCCGATTGGATTTTCTGTGCGGTAACTCCGAAATGTTTTCGCAAGAGATGTTGACATGCTGCAGATTTACGCCCTTTTTTTTCTGTGTATTTTTTCTGCACCGTTTGGATAAGATTTGTTGAATTTTGAACCACTTTGCTGCTACTGTAATACGCTGCGGATTTTCCGCCATGAAATCTGTTGCAGAAAATCGTCAGCTAATCCACCCCATGTGAACATACCCTATAATTTTACAACTACATGTAAGGTTTTCTGTTCCGACATAGCATCTTATTATATATATCCTTATATTATTATTATTATTATATTTGTATAAGGTGGGATTCACACGACCGGGTCGTTCCCGAGCCCGAGTGTCGGCCGGTAAAATCGGCCATTTTGCCCGGCCGGTTTGCATTAAGTTTTGCATCCGTGCCGGGCCGGGCAGATCCGGACAGTGACATCAGCGGCAACTCCTGAAGGGGAATCCCCATGTGTTCGGGGATTCCGCTTCAGGAGTTTCCCCTGATGTCATTGCCCATATATGGACAGAGACATCAAACGCTCTGTCCAGGAGCGGAATCCCCGAAAACACGGGGATTCCGCTCCTTCAAGGAGCTAAAGTGCGGCTAGCACATAGCAGAGCGGGGAGATACCTCCCTGCTCTGCTATAGTGGCGTCGCTACAGTAGTAGTAGCAGCCGCAGCAGCAGCTGCTGCTAGCGGTGCCATGGAAGGTGTCGCTGGGCCAGGGTGCTTTTAAAACAAGCAGGGGAAGGGAGCCAGCGCAGCGCTCCCTTCCACCTGCTGTACACCCCGGCCCTGCCACACAGTGTACAGCCATTCGTCAGAATGGCATCAACTCCTCCTCCTCACATGCACTCTGCGCTGTGAGGAGGAGGAGACAGAGCGCAAGCGCCGGAAAACCCGGCCATCACTCGGGACACATCCCGGTGATGGCCGTGTAATACCCGGCCCCATAGACTTCTATGGGAGCCGGGCGGCCGTGTACCCGGGGCGAAGATAGAGCATGTCCTATTTTTTGACGGCCGGTTTTCCCGGCCGTCAAAAAATCAGTCGTGTGAATAGCCCCATTAGGGGTCTATTATTCCTAATGCAGCCGGGTGCCGGCCGATTTATGAGCGGCCGGCACCCGGCCGGGAAACCCTGCCGTGTGAATGAGGCCTAAAGATATACAGCTAAGAATTGTCCTGTATTATATCACTATATTTCTGTGCCATTTTCCGACAAAAATCTTTGGCTCCAGTCCTAGTGACTAGTGACCAAAGTTGTCCTACCGCTGAATACATTAGAAAAGTGATATAGTGACAGCGGCTTTGACATTCATCGCTCAGTATAGACACACGCTACTGCTTTGATATTCACTGCTCAATATAGATACAATATATTTTAAAGAAGGAATGCAAAATTGGTACTAAGTTTGTGAACCTGAAGATGGGTCATATAAAGCTTTCATGTTCTCAGGATATAGTGTGCAATGTGCATTTTCCTCCACTAGTCTAAAAACAACCATCAGTGTCTCCTGTTGACGATTTTGAAGGAAATGTAAGCAATCAAAAAGAAATAATAATCAATTCATCTCCAAATGAAAGAAAATATTAAAATTATTTAATTTGCAGAAACTAAAAACACAGTACGTGGAATGAGTATTGATAAGTAGACGTCTAGACAGGTTGCAGATTGAAACTATGGCATTTAGCACATATCATGGATATATTCTGCAGGCTGGAAGAAGGCATAAAAATTTTCTGAAAGGAAATGTAAATCATTTTAAGTAAGATCTTCCAAGAGAATGTCACCCCTAGAATCATGTTAAAGTTATTTTTAAATTCTAAACAGGTCTGTGTTGATTTAATTCTTAACGCCTCCCCCCTGCATGTATTCTGGGCCCTAATGAGCAAACAATTTTTTTAGTTTTTAGTTTTTCCATTGCCGAATTCAAAGTGCTATAACTTTTTTATTTTCACGTGGACACGGCTGTATGAGGACATGATTTTTGCGGGATGAGTTGTATTTTTCAATGGCACTGTTTTGGGGTAAATAGAATTTTTTTATTAACTTTAATGAAATTTTTTTTTGGGGGGGGGATATAAAAAAACTGATTTAGATTTACCCATTGTTCTAGGCATTTTACATTTACACCGTTTACCCCGGCGTAAATATCATGCTACCTTTATTCTATGGGTCGGTACGATTACGATGATACTACACATGTATAGTTTTTTTTATGTTTTACTACTTTTGCAGAATAAAAACTCTTTTGAACTAAAAGAATTTTATTTTACATCGCGGCTTTCCATGGGCCATAACTTTTTTATTTTTCCATCAATGTCGCCATATGAGGGCTTATTTTTTTGCGGGACTTTATTGCTGCCATTTTGGAGTACATGGGACCTATTGATTAACCTTTTATTATTATTTTTTGGGGGGATGGAAAAAAAGAAAAATTTTGGCGTTGTTTTTTGCGTTTTTTTTTTTACGATGTTCACCTTGCGGTTTAAATAATATGCTAACTTTATTTTTTGGGTCATTACGATTGCGGGGATACCATATATGTGTAGTTTTTATTTTATTTTTACACTTTAACTAAATAAACCCATTATGGGAAAAGAATGGTTTTATTTTTTTTATGTGTACCTTTTTATTAATTTTTATTTCACATTAATTGTTTTTTCAATCCCTCTAGGAAACTTCACTGTGCAATCTTTAGATCTCAGATATAATGCTTTGGTATACCACAGCATTATTGCCTGTCAGTGTAAAACTGACACCATCTATTAGGATGTACCTCTGGCACATCCTCTAGGTATATAGCCAGGGCAGACCTGGGGGCCTTTACTAGGCCCCCAGGTGCCATGACACCCCATTGGAGGCCAGCAATTGCATTTGCGAGCCACCGATGGGTGAGAGAGAGCACTCCCTCCCTCTGCAAACAACTCAAATGCAGCGGTTGCTAATGACCCGGGGCATTTGAGGGGTTAAACGGTCCCATTGGAGCAGAGCCCCCGCTCCAACCTGCACGGGACACCCGGGCAGGACATTGATTAGGCCGCCGTGAAAAGGCGACGGCCTAGAATAAAGCCCATTAATGACCGCCGTTAAGAGGCGTATCGGCGGTCATTAAGGGGTTAATATACCTGCTTAGGGGATGGAGCTTTGTATTTCTGATGAAGAGCTCAAAATACCCAGCACAAACGTAGAGTTATATGATAAAATTATCCTGGAAGATTAGGGCCTTCGTGCACACCATTATAGTGTATAGTCATCTCAATGATAAAACAGTATGCAGAAAGCTCCTAGACTCCCTCTAGTGGTGGCTGCAAGCAGCCAGAATGGAATCTTTCAACTATATGTCTATGCAGGGGGTTTGGAGCTCTTTATTAGAAAAACAGAATATCCGTATAAAGATAGACAGAGAAATAATAACTACAGAATGGTAAATCTAAAAAGGACACAATGTTAAAAGGTGGACATTTATTTTAAAATTGTACAGCAAAAGGAAGGTAAAACAAGTAAATTCAAAGGGATTGCCCAAATTAGAAAAAAAAAAGTATTGTTATTCCACAAACAGTGCCATTCTTGTCAATGAACTGAGTCTATTATTGCAAGTAAATAGGGCTAACTTGCAAAAACTAGACACAAGCCCATGGACAAGAGTGGTGCTGATTCTGAAAAAAACGCTGGAAAAAAAAAGCCCTATATGGATCTTACAGACAAACTGGCTTACAATTTAGTAGGCTACCAAATATGGATCATAGCTCAACTCTGAGGCCAAATCAAGCTACTTGCATACATTGCTTTGTGCAACAATCAGCCGATGAACGAGCAAACGCTCTTTCATCGGCTGATTGTATCGTTTATGCTGCCTAAAATATTATCGTTGTCGGCAGCACATCCCTCTGTGTAACAGGGAGACTGCTGCTGACATGATTGAAATGAGCTATTGAGCTGTCTCGTTAATCGGTGCTCAGGCAAGAGGGGCCATTAGTTTAAAAAAACCATAGTTACTAGTTAATAATCTCGAAAAGCTAATGTGTAGCAGGCTTATTTTGAGAAGATCTGCCATCACATTTTCTTGGTGGGAGACTTAGTAGAGCCTATTGTTTCACACTAATTCCATTCCACCGGCGGTTCTTCAATGGTCTCATTAATGAGTAGAACCGCACAGCTCCTGATAAGTATCTCCCCCAAATGGCTTTCAAAAGCTCTAATCGGGGATTCGGAAGCATGTAATGGAATGATTGTAATCTACTGCTGAAATGCATCCTAATAAGAAACAGGGATAACGTATTTGATCAGCATTTTAGAGATGGTGGTGTTAGTTTACTACCTGTTATGCAAGCAGTTTTGTAGCAGCAGAGGCACAAGCCTTGTGAATGAGGTATTGATGGCCCAAACTTTGACCCTTTTATCTGCTTGCAGGCTAACTATTCCAGGAGGTTACATAGATAGCAGACATGCATTGCTTACTGGTGATAGTTACATATTCTATCTAGTCATTATTCTGCGTAAACTCACATTTTTCTATGATCTCTCACAATTCCACAAACTTCACCAATCTCTTTCTGAGAAATTTATAGACCTGGTGTACGAATGTTACGCCATGACTACAGAACTACCAGAATGACTGTGACACACAGGCAGAACAATGGGAGAGAGAGAAGGCTGGGGAGAAATGTAACGCTTGATGATAATAATGCAGATTGCTATACCCTGCATGGTCTGTGGAAAGTTGGATTACAACTCCTATCAGACCTGTTATGGATACCATTAGTCATTGGTACCCACCATTTGCAAGACTGGTGGAGGACAAGATAATAGAAAAACTAAGTCGAAGTTTGTAGCAGATCTTCACCTTACAATTTAGGTTTGCATATTGTTAATCCAAATTCACTTTAATCCTGTAAAATGATGCTCACAGTAAGGGCTTATTCAGACGAACGGGATATACATCCGTGCAACGCGCGTGATTTTCACGCGCGTCACACGGACCTATATTAGTCTATGGGGCCGTGCAGACAGTTCCGTGATTTTTACGCAGCGTGAGTCCGCTGCGAAAAACTCACGACATGTCCGTTATTTCTGCGGATTTCGCGCATCACGCACTCATTGAAGTCAATGGGTGCGTGAAAATCATGCATGCCACACGGAAGCACTTCCATGGGACAAACGTGATTGGCGCAACAGCTGTAAAACTATGGCTGGGTTCACACGACCACTTTAACGTCCGTAATCGACGGACGTATTTCGGGCGGAAGTCCCGGACCGAACTCAGTGCAGGGAGCCGGGCTCCTAGCATCATAGTTATGTACGATGCTAGGAGTCCCTGCCTCTCCGTGGAACTACTGTCCCGTACTGAAAACATGATTACAGTACGGGACAGTTGTCCTGCAGAGAGGCAGGGACTCTTCGCATCGTACATAACTATGATGCTAGGCGCCCGGCTCCGTGCACTGAGTTCGGTCCGGGACTTCCGCCCGAAATAAGACTTTATATAATAGAACACGGCAGGAACTTTTTAGGCAGATTATTCCACAGTTATTTTACTTAATTCATGACAAGTAAACTATAAATGTAAGGCTGGATTCACACGAGCATGTTCGGTCCGTAAAGGACGGAACGTATTTCGGCCGCAAGTCCCGGACCAAACACACTGCAGGTAGCCGGGCTCCTAGCATCATAGTTATGTATGACGCTAGGAGTCCCTGCCTCGCTGCGGGACAACTGTCCCGTACTAAAAACATGATTACAGTAGGGGACAGTTGTCCCGCAGCCAGGCAGGGACTCCTAGCATCGTACATAACGAGCCCGGCTCCCTGCACTGTTTTCGGTCCGGGACTTGCGGCCGAAATACGTTCCGTTCTTTACGGACCAAACATGCACGTGTGAATCCGGCCTAAATGTAACTCTCTATAAAGCTTTCTGACTAACCATACCATATGCACCATTAAGTACTGACCCATGGGCTAGATGTAATACATGAAGATGACAGCCATAATCTTGAAAAGTATAATCTTATTTAATTAGACAAAGTGTAGCTGCATTGACATACTTTACTTTAATGGGTTCAATTAGATACAGAGTAACATAAGAAGTGAAATAATCAGGAAATCCTGGGAAAATGTCAGCACTAAAGTAGTTATTAATTAAGGGATGGACATATGTTCAGATTTTTTATAATAGAAGAATATACATTTCTTAGTAATTAGTTAAATTAAACTAAGATATTTAAAGGGGTTGTCAGGATTAGAATAAAGCGGCTGCTTTTTTTTTTGCCAGAAACAAAAACGCCCAGTAAAAAGAAGGCGCATGTCCCTTCTTTGGACGTTTTTTGGATGTGGTTTTCATTGTCTCAATGGAAAAACAGATCCAAAAACGGCTCCAAATAATGCCTCAAAAAATGTTTTCAGCTTCAAAAATGGCTGAAAATCAGAGGCTGTTTTCTCTGAAAACAGCTCTGTAATTTTCAGCCGTTTTTAATTCTGCGTGTGAACATACCCTAAGGGCACGTTCAGACGTGGCGGAATTGCTGTTGAATTCCGCAGTGGAATTCTGCAGCAGCCGTTTTTTTACTTTTCTTTCTATACATTTTTAGGAAACTTAGTTCAGACGTTGCAGAAAATAACTGTGGTGCAGAATTTCCCCTCCTCAGCATGCACATTATGTTGCGGAGAAGCAGCGGAATTTCACTGCGGATTTCAGCCTTTGCAATACAAAAACTGAAATCTGTGGCAAGTCCGCTGTGATATCTGCAACGTCTGAATTACCTGTCAAATATGCAAATGTTGGTGCAGATTCGTTGCATAATTCCCCCGAATCTACACCAACAATTGCAGCTGAAAGTTTTGCCACGTCTGAACACTCGGAATTTGGAATTTTGAGGCAGATTTTGCTCTGCCTGCACGCCGATTTTTGCTGCCTTTTTCGCCCGCGGCCATTGAGCGCCACGGACAAAAAACGCCGCGAAATACACTTTCTCTGCCTCCCATTGGGCGGTCAGAGGCGTAAACGCCCGAAGATAGGGCATGTCCCTTCTTTTTCCCGCGAGACGGTTTTTCCGCTTGCGAGAAAAAACCGCCTCCGCCTCCCATTGAAATCAATGGGAGCCATTTTCGGCCGTTCTTCGGCGCATTTTCCGTTGCGGTTTCCGCGTCAAAAACGCGTCAAAAAACTCCCCCTTACTGTGCATAGAGAGAAAAGTGTCAATCAGCAGATGGAGGGCGGGGGAAGCATGAATATATGAATATACTTGGACTCATCACCTCCAGAGCTGGCAGCGCCATAAGTATAAAGTCAAAATACACAGAAATGATGAAACATTACTACCTCATGCTGAAATCAGCGTCTGTCATATATGCTGCAGCATAAATATGTGACTGATCCACTTTAAAGAATAAACACAGAATTCTAGGGTTGTTTAATGAATGTTTGTTGAAAGACTATAATATTATATAGACCTGCCATGGTAGCCTTACATAATAGGGCAATAGACATCATAGAATTTATTCTTACATATCTGCCTTCTTGGATTTGGAATTTTGTAAACTCCTAGCGTAAATCACCAGCTTGAGCAGAATTCCTGTTTTATGCCGTGCATTTTCTATTATTAGCCATTCTGCTATTCTCTGCAATGTGTCATACTCGTCATATTCCTATTATGTGCGATTTGTGGATCATCTGAGTAGTTAACACACTGTGTTATAGTGTTTGTTATTTATTTTTCTTAACCCTTTCCCGCCGCAGCAATTTTTTGGATTTTCACTTTCGTTTTTTCCTCCCAACCTTCCATAACTTTTTGATTTTCCTATCAATATTCTCGTATGATGTCTTGTTTTTTGAGAAACGAGTTGTAGATTTTCACGGCACCATTTATTGTACTATATAATGTAGTGGGAAACCGGAAAAAATATATATGTGGGGTGATATAGGGAAAAAAACAGCAATTCCTCAATCTTTTGGGGGGTTTTGTTATTACGGCGTCACCGTGCGGTTTTTACTGCACGTTAACTTTATTTTGCGGGTCAAAACGATTACGGTGTTACCAAATTTAAATAGTTTTTTTTATGTTGTAATACTTTTACAAGGAAGAAACTGATTGTTAAAAATATAATCTTAGTTTTGTCACCATATTTCCGTTGATTGAGCGGTATGAGGGCTTTTTTTTTGCAGGGCGAGCTGTAGTACATGAGGCTTTTTGATCACTTTTTATTCCATTTTTTAGTGGGATGAAGTGACCAAAAAACAGCAATTCTGGCGGGTTTAATTTTTTTATGGCGTTCCCCGTGCAGACTAAATAATGATATATTGTAATAGGTCAGACTTTTACAGACGTCTCCATACCAGTTATGTT
Source organism: Rhinoderma darwinii (assembly GCF_050947455.1). NCBI lineage: Eukaryota > Metazoa > Chordata > Amphibia > Anura > Rhinodermatidae > Rhinoderma > Rhinoderma darwinii. The sequence continues at coordinate 30,077,848 of NC_134696.1, read as the reverse complement.
AACTTTTCTTTTTTTTGCATTGTGCTTCGGGAAAAATGGGAAAAGGGCTTTTCTTTTAACTTTTAATATTTTTTTTAAATTCTATTATGTTTTTTACTTATCTCCCTAGGTGACGTGAACCAGCGATCCAACTAATACTAATGTATTGCAGTATATTGTGATACTGACACTCTCTTATGAAGCCCTGCAGGGCATTATAGGAGTTCAAAGATGGCAGACCTGGAGGCCTTCATCAGGCACCCAGGCTGCCATGCCAACCAACGGCACCTCGCAATCGCGTTGTGGGGGGGCCATTGCAACGTTATCGGGGGCCGTCCTCCTGTTTCTAGTCATTTAAATGTTGCTGTTATTGAATCACCTGTTGAGCAATTCCCAGGATGGAATCTATGGAATTCCTAGGTGAGCGATTCCACAAAGGCTGCTGAAGACAGGAATGAGAGTGCAGATAAATCCGCAACCCCAAATCTGTCACAACTGTGATCAACAGAATCTAAGGCTACTCAATGTTTTTCGCCAGAGCCCACCACAAGGCAGGTTGGACTCTGCAGCATGGAACCCAGGTAGTTTTAACAGAGTTCAGAGTTGGATAAGAGGTACAATCCAGGCAAAACCAGAACAGATAACAAGACAGCTAAATCACAAAGCTAGTGGATATCAGGGATTGCAGAGGTCAAAACCAGCCGGGAGCAGAAAGTCCAAATCAATAAGCAAAGGGTAATTTAGAGACAAGTCGAGGTCCAGTTCCAAAAAGAGCAAATAGTCAAAGGTACAGGGTATAGTTAGAAGCTTGATCAAACACATGAAGACAAGGAAAATCACAAGCAAAGAAAACAGAACCAACCCAGATTTAAATACTCCACCCTTCAATCTGATAGGAAGAAAGACAGAGAATTGGAATAGACTCAACAACTAAAACCAGAACTGCCCGTAAGCTAGACTAGTAGTCATGGTAATCTTAAAAGGATGGACGTTTTCTAACAGCTGCAGTCGCTATTGACTTCGGCATTTAACGGGTTAAACGAGTGGGATCGCACTCGAGCGGGATCGCGCATGTTACCCTGAAATTGGCTGTAAGATTCAGTCGACACGCTCGTTCTATGGATCGGGCTCAGCCCTTGAGCTCGCTCCATACTCCCCCACCCGACGTGCATCGTATATATACGGCGGATGTCGTGAAGGTGTTTCATAGGTAAACCAATATAAATTCTCGTCTGAAATTATGGTATCTGAAGCCAGTGAAGTTTCTTCTGGCTTTCTGCATAGTAAGACATCTTCAAGAATTTGTCTGGGCCATTGAATATAATAGTTGATGCACAAATTGGGTAAGAACAGCAGATCTACAGGGTGGGCCATTTATATGGATACACCTAAATAAAATGGGAATGGTTGGTGATATTAACTTCCTGTTTGTGGCACATTGTATATGGGAGGGGGTAACTATACAAGCTGGGTGTTGACCATGGCGGCCATTTTGAAGTTGGCCATTTTGTATCCAACTTTAGTTTTTTCAATGGGAAGAGGGTCATGTGACACATCAAACTTATCGAAAATTTTACAAGAAAAACAATGGTGTGCTTGGTTTTAACGTTACTTTATTCTTTCATGAGTTATTTATGTCATTATGGGTGTCAGGTCCGAGCATTCCTAGATGAACAGTTTCCTGGAAAGTGGATTGGTCGTCGTGGGCCAGTTGAATGGCCCCCTAGGTCTCCCGATCTGACCCCCATAGACTTTTATCTTTGGGGTCATCTGAAGGCAATTGTCTATGCTGTGAAGATACGAGATGTGCAGCAACTGAAACTACGGATACTGGAAGCCTGTGCTAGCATTTCTTCTGTGGTGTGGCTATCAGTGTGTGAAGAGTGGGATAAGAGCGTTGCATTGACAATCCAACACAATGGGCAGCACTTTGAACACAACATTTTATAAGTGGTCAGAAACTTGTAAATAACTCATGAAAGAATAAAGTAACGTTAAAACCAAGCACACCATTGTTTTTCTTGTGAAATTCTCGATAAGTTTGATGTGTCACATGACCCTCTTCCCATTGAAAAAACTAAAGTTGGATACAAAATGGCCGACTTCAAAATGGCCACCATGGTCTACACCCAGCTTGCATGGACGTATATCACGTTACTCCGAATAAGCCCTTAGTGTGGATTGACACTGATAAGAGATAACCATGACTGCCCTACAGCTGTTTCTGGCGCAACTTTTTAGCCATTCACCATGAGTAGATGCCCATTATCAGTCCGGTAGATGACCTTATGGGTGACAATGCAAACAAAAATATACCCTGAACTTCCACCCATTTGCCAATTTATGTTATTACATAAATTTACTCTTCAGACAGTCTGAGAGCTACTCAACTCAAGAGAAGTCCTTGACATTCAACATGTCACAGAATAGCAATAAAGCTCCTTTGTGGCATCCTGTCAGAGAAAGGGTTAAATGAATTACCAATTACAGAGACGTAAGGAGCTAATGACAGATGTGAAAAAACTTGGTCATACTAATACTCCATAAGAACTTTCTACAAGGACAGTCCTAAGATCTTGTCTGAGAAAATTTTAATTGGAATAAATCTTTTGTCTCAGAAATGGTAAACAGTGAATCAGACCGCTGTCTGGCGCTGAGCTCCAGATATTTTATCTATATAGACATATTAAGTTGCTTGGACTGACTAATATTACTTTCAACTAATCAGCCCTAATATAGGAAGAGCCATTTATTTTGATTAGTAAACAGCTTTGAAAATGACTGAACGACTAAAGGATTTATCATACAGACGCAGTCTGCAGGCATTTTATAGTTAACCCTTTCCCACCTCAGCCATTTTTCGGATTTTCATTTTTGTTTTTTCCTCCCCACCTTCCAAAAGTTATAATTTTTATATTTCTTTGTCGACATATGAGGGCTTGTTTTTTGTGGGCTAAGTTGTAGTTTTTCATGGCACCATTCATTTTACCGTATAATGTACTGGGAAGCTGAAAAAAAAATTTGTGGGGTGAAATGTGCAAAAAAACAGCGATTACGCAATTTTTTGGGGTTTTGTTTATATGGCGTCCATCAAGCGGTAAAAACTACATATTCATCAAATTCTACAACTTTTTGATCACTTTTTAGTTTCATTTGTTTTGAGCGCTAAGGTGACCAAATTTAGGGAAATTGTGAAAAGCTTTTTTGTTTTAACTTTTAATACTTTTTTATTTTTGAACATAAAAAAAAACTTTAACTGTTTTTTTCCTTTTTTTATTAGTCCCCCTAGGGGACTTGAAGCAGCAATCGTTGGATCAGTTGCATGATATACTGCAATACTAATGTATTGCAGTATATCGTGATTCCGACAGTCTCCTTTGAAGCCCTGCCGGAGGCAAAGCTTCAAAGGAGTACAAAGATGCACAAAGAGTACAAAGATGCACAAAGAGTACAAAGATGGCAGACCTGGGGGCCTTTATTAGGCCCCCAGGCTGCCATAACAACTGTTGTAACCGGCCAATCGTGCCACACAGGGGGCGCGATGTATTGTTTGAGGGGGCCCCCCTGATTCTAACACTTTAAATGCTGCGGTCGCGATTCATTAAGGTGTTAAATGGGCGGAATCAAAGTGATCTTTGATTCCGCCCGTTGCAGTGAGGTGCCCGCTGTGTATGGAGCACGCTCAGCCTGTGAGCGCGCTCCATACTTCCCCTTAACCCTTATAACGTAAAGTTACGTGATAATGCGTTAAGGGGTTAAGGGCAAATGGGAAAAAAAATTGGATCATCCCCAATTATAGTCCTAGACACTTATTAGGGTATGTGCACACGATAACGTCAATTACGGCTGAAATTACGGAGCTGTTTTCAGGAGAAAACAGCTCCTGCATTTCAGACGTAATTGCTGGTACTGGCGTTTTGCAAGGCGTCAATTATGGACGGAATTTGGAGCTGTTCTTCATTGGATTTAGTTAAAAACGGCTCCAATTACGTCCCAAGAAGTGTCCTGCACTGCTTTGACGAGGCTGTTATTTTACACGTCGTCTTTTGACAGCGACGCGTAAAATGACAGGTCATCGGCACAGTACGTCGGCAAACCCATTGAAATGAATGGGCAGATGTTTGCCGACGTATTGGAGCCGTTTTTTCAGACGTAATTCGAGGCGTAAAAAGCCTCCAATACGTCTGAATATAGATCGTGTGAACCCAGTCTTAGGGGTACAGAGAGTGGCAGATAACAAGGCGATGTATCATGGATAACTGGATCATACACATTTTAAAATTGGTAAAGACTGGTTTGTTAAGTTAAAACCAAACCATTCAGGAAGATCTCACCACTTATTTTTTATAGATAAGATTATGCTGTATGTGTCACTATCTCTAGTTTGAAACTTCTACATGTTCATCTATTACAGAGCATTGCTGCAGCCATAGTCATCTTAATCTTCATCCCTTCATTTTCTCCCCATGACATGACAGTAGGCTGGCATACTAATCCCGAGGATATCAATTTAGAAAAGCACTCTGCCCCCTTACCTAGGTAGAGGGGTATTCCAAGAATGGCCAATTATAGACAATTAAGTGTCTGATTGTTGGGTCCCACACCATTCACTAGAACAGCGGTCCCAAACCCCCACCCCCCGTTTCTCCTTACTGCACCCCCGCAGTGAGGAGAACTTTAAATGGAGTGGTGGATGAGGATGTATGGTGCCGCTTCATTCCAAGTCTATGGGACTGATGGAGACAGATGAGTACAGCGCTTAGCTACTTCCAATCCCATAGACATTGAATGAAGCGGCAGGGTGCATGCTTGTCCTCCGCTCCATTCAAGCTCTTCCTCAGTGCGGAGGGTGCAGTGAGGAATATTATTAGTTCAAAACCTACATTTTAGTGAGCAGTGGCCCCGGCAATCAGACACTTATCACCTATCCTGTGAATAAATTATAATTGTCTGTTCTGGGAATACCCCAAGAAAATACTTGGCTCCTATGTTCCATATTTCCTATAGAATTTCTTTGTTCCTGACCATTTTTATTCTTGATAATTTCATCTTTTGCATTGTTAAGGACACTGTAGAAACCCACTTAGTTCCAGAGCCTCAAGTCTTTACATTGGGCATGAGGTACTGATGACAGAGGACAGTGTGAAAGCTTTTGATGGATCGATATCTATCCAAGCATCCAATAAAGTCATATGGATTATAAAAGAATTGAAAATGTTTATCAGACTACTCTTCATTAAGGTTAGATCACCAGATGCTTGAATATCACTACATCTTTGGCTTAGCTGGATTGAAATATAAGTTGACCACAAAAGAAAGAATCCTTTACTTGGAAATATAACTTGAAATATGCAGATTTTTTAAAACTTTAATTGCCTCACTGGAAGTCTCCCAAAATCTGTTATTATACTTACCGAAATACTAAACTGTATGCTAAGTTTTAATTTAAGGAGTAATCTATTAAGTAGACTACAATTACTTCAAAATATTAGACAGTCCTCCAATGCAGAGGCAAACACAGACATCACAGGGCCCCCGTGCAGAACATCATACGGGCCCCTGGTAATTTGATGAGAGCGTGGCTAAGTACCATCTTCATGTCACTCCAGAAAATTCCTCACTGGTCTGTCATAACATGTAGTCTCTTCCATACAATCTAATGGACAATAAGGGGGCCCTACTATTATTTTTGTAAAAGTGGGCCCCCTTGCCTGCCAAGTAACCTACAGGTTGCAGATATGGCATGTCTGTCTCTGCCCCAATGACACATGTGGATACCAATCCTGCTAAAAATAACTCTCCATATTGGAGATTAATTCTTTTATTCAGTGAAATCTGGATAAATATTACATCTTTTAGAAGCTCCCGGCTCATTTTGAAATGTCAGTAAAACGGATATCTATGAGTGACAGCTATTTCTGCCATGGGAGAGATGAAATTGTTTTATGATAGTCACAGTGGCTTCTCCAGCATATGCCTGGTGCAATGCTAAGCAGACAAGATTAATCGTATCACTTTCTGTCTCAATAGTCTAGTGTCTGCTCAACATTGCAGATATACATTTATAATAATCACATCCCGGGAACAAGAGAAGAAAATAGTGCAACTAGTACATACACAGCTCCATAGGAGAATTTAGCAATGCCTTGATTGCCATAACTAATAGGCACAATTATATTCAACAACAAATTAGGCTACACAAATTGGCATGTAATTATATAATTTGCATAATCACGAACGCCGTAAAATCCAAATTTTTATTTAGCAAAGAGCATTCTAGTCCAGCATTAAGGTGAATGAATATTGTAAGGTATCACTTGTCATACAGCAATGGCGGCATTACAGGGTTGCCATGACAACAAATAGAAAGTAACTTGGCTTTGCTTCGAATGCCACCCAGATCGTAAAATATCAAATCTCAATTGTCATTTTGCCATCCGGCAGGATGAGGCCAGGCCAGCTTCCTTTGTTTAAATTAGCAAGATACATCAAAACTTTTGTGTGCTGTTTGCAACCCAATCCGGGACTAGAGATGCTGCATTTATTATTCATACTAGGGATAATGTGAGGATGTTCATTTTAGGCATACTGTTTTATTGCTTTTTAATTTTACAGAATGTCTTTCTGTAATTCCGAATAGTAAAATGAGTCGGATTTTTGGCTTCCTTGCATTTACTTTTAATTTAATATTAGGCAGCTGTTCCCTAAGTATCGCTCATTAGAAAAGTCATTTTAAAAAAGTAATTTGGGGCACCAATTAACTTGGAACATTTAGACAATCTAAAAAAGCACACCACTGGCCTAAAGGTTCAAGAGAGGAAGATACATTGGAAAGAATGAAAAAGACTCAAGGTGCTCGTAGAATCTCTGAGTTTAGTAGTATTGTAATCAGCTTTTGCCTTTATACATTCTGATATTTAAAAATATTATAAGAAGACATTTAGGGTATATTCACACCCCTACTACATCAGAAGAAATGATACAAAATTGATGTGGGCTCAAAAGTTTTGCCACTTTTTTTTTTTTTTTTAAAGAGAACTTGTCTGCTTTTATGACATGTCAGTTTTTAGTGAATACCTGTATTCCCCATGAAATAACGATGCCAAAGCAGCGTTTCTTACAGGTCTGCATTGTGACGTTCCTCTTTTATGCCTCCTGGAAATATATGAATACATTGACAAGTGGGTGTTACCATTCTCCTTATCAAAAGGCTGTGTCCCTACACAGTCCGACACTCCCTACTGATAATGGTAACACCCAGTTGTCAATTTATTCATACCTTTCCAGGAGGAATAACAGAGGAGAGCCAAAGTAGGAAGAGATGGCGTATGAAGAGTTTTTGTATATCCTATTCAAGTCTATGGGACATTCCCTCTCTGTACTAGGGTCTTCCATCCATTTTTTCAAATTCCCTCTCTGTAGACTCCTAGGAGTGAATAAACACAGGCCATCTCTTCCAACTCTGGCCCAGCTTTCGGACAGCAACCATGGACATTAAACCCCAGTACTCCTGATTAGTGTAGGTCTCGGCAGTTGGACAACCACCTATCAGGCCATATTCGCCATCAATGGCTTTCACTGGATGACCCCTTTAAGGTGTTGAAAAATTCAGAAAAAATGTTAGCCGAGTATTAGTTTGGCAGACCATAAAAGTAAAAACTGGGATCTAATTTTTTGCTGGGTAGGGAGTACTTTGATATGAATTATCTTTTTTGTGTCAATTCTCTGAAGACGTCTAATGTGAATTAAATAATAGTGATTATGTTTATACACTTCATATACGGTACAGCCACATGTAAGTGTAAGAGCATTCACGTTGTCCCGGAATTTCCTCAACCTACCGTCATACATAATAATTAGCCTCCAACCTTGTTGGAACATTCACCCAGCCTAAGCAGATAATATTGCAGCGTGAACTTGTGTGACATTCATTCTTCCAAAATAATTCTCCAATACTGCCACCAGAATACTTTCAAGAGCAATGCCCTTGGCGCTGGTCATGAAATTTGCATTGCTAATTTTAAAGAGTGTTATATTTTTGGATCTTCAAGAGACCTTACTCTTCACTCAAATACTAGCATATATAAATTTCAGTGTACTGTATCATCACATCCTTTTTTGCAATATATTGAACAATGCTGATGTGGGACCTTGAGTTGTAATAGAGAACTTTCAATACAATTCTAAAAAAGTACATTGGAGACAAGAAAAATACAGTTTAATTGTATTATATTCAGGGTCATATTTGCAGTATTACCATGAGTCTTGTATGAATGACTATGAGTATTGGTTAAATTTGTATCTAGACTAGGAATATAACACTACATGAACGAATAAGGTAACAATCAACTACGAGGGTAACAACACTACCATCAAGTTTTAGATTGTTGTAACATAAAGCAGGTGCTCTTTTTCGAGTTTGAGGTTACTCCATTTCTCTGCACTATGGGTAGAGCCCTCCTTCTCTATTTCCAAACATGCATTAGGAAAAACAGGAGCTGAGCCTAACGCCTCTTGTACCTTGCTTGTATTACAGCTCCATGCAACCTTCAAGTTCTAAGGAGCAATAATACAGCACCTATAGAAGACTATGGGACCCTAATGAACCTCTGTATGCTACTAATTTCATACGGAGGTATATGGTGTGTTTTTCTGTTGGATTCCATATGAATGTCCATTTCCATGTTCTATCGGACAGCGTATTACAGAGATATTCTCTGCTGGAAGCATTGATTCTATAGAAGAGTATCACCGTAATGCAGAACTCTATGGAGGCACCATATAGCAGCACAGTAGGGAGTCACAGTGACTTTGTGTGCCTTCATACAGGACACAGCTCTGTGCATGAAGCGTTACTGTGGCACATACGGAAGTAGTGGTCCGTGGAGAGGATGACTGTTTGACTAAACATTTACATAAACATAATTGAATGATATTAAAGGGGTTGTCCAGACATTTTATACTGATGGACTATCCTTAGAATAGGTTATCAATATCAGATCGGTGGGGGTCAGACTCCCGACACCACCAATCAGCGGACTGAAGGGGCCGCTTCATTGTCGCAGACTCTTCAGTGTTTATTAGGCACAGCGCTGTAAACATTGGTAGCGGCTGTGTCTGGGATTACAGCTCAGTCCCATTAACTTGAATAGGACCGGAATTGCAATCCCAGGAACAGCTACTTCGGATGAGTACAGCACTGTGCCTGTAAGCTGTGAAAAGGCTACGGCGATGAATGATGGAGCCCCATTAATCAGCTGATCGATGGGGGTGTCGGGAGTCGGACCCCCACCGATCTGATATTGATGACATCCTAAGGATAGGCCATCAATAGAAAATGTCTGCACAACCCCTTTTTAATGTTTTTTGTTATAAACTGAGCTTTTATAAAATGTAAATGTGGGTTTCATGTTCCTGTAAATTGTAATTCCTCTTTAGGGCAAAGCAAGTGTCACCTAGAAAAAAATGTGTAGCAAACATTCACTGTGTGTATAATCTGATCTCTGAGCTTAAATGATCTTTCCAGTAATAAGAGAAGGATGGATCATTCGTTAAAATTGGGAAAATGACTGCATCTGTGGCCATAATTATTAAAGGCTATATACACCTATGAAATAATTTAGTTGTTTTTTGTTTTTTTTTAATAAAAAGTGTCTATCAGTGTGTTTGGTGCAGCTTTCTAAATACTTTTATTTTATTTTTACTTTTTAAGATAGAGCTGCTTTGTATCCTGTATACAGAGTAGCTGTATCTTGCGCTGAAACCTGTATCCGTCAGGTCAGCGGGACTGACGGGTTTAGTGTCAGCAGGTCCTGCATGTCTCTGACACGCAGGATCGAGCTGTTACCAATCACATCTAAGTTCATAACATCTGTCACTGAACCCGTCAGTCCTGTGACCTGACGGATACAGGTTTCAGCGCAAGATACAGCTGCTCTGTGTACAGAAAACAAAGCAGCTGTATCTCAGTAAAAATAATTTTTAATAAAAAGTATTTACAAAGTTGCACCAAACACACTGCTAGATATTTTTATTTAAAAAACAATTCTAAGGTGTACATAGCCTTTAAAGTCCCAAAATGAAAACCAAATCCCTCAAAAAAGAAACAAATCTAAAAGCAAAGAGATTTATGATAATCTAAAACTGTACATGGGATTCCTATCGGGATCTGGTTAAAAAAAATAAAACATTTCTGCAGCCTTTGAAAGTTGAGCTGTAAGGTAAACAGCTTATTTAGGTAATGTGTGCGCACTTTCTATGTGTTAGTGTTGCCTGCGGTCTGATGAATGGACCTACATACAGATTAGCTCCTTGGAGTCTCCCATTGGATTATAAATGCTGCCATCTCATCTTCTATCAGGTGTCTGACAGCTGATGGATAGATGATGCCTTTGTCACATTCGTCACCCCCGAGCCTTCTCCTCCTGGATGGCGAACACTCTCGAGCCAGCTGCAGTGTGATAGATAACGTCTGCCTATTTATGCTGGAAAAGCTTTATGGAGAGAGACTTGAATCGCTGCGTGGTATCCATCAACATAATGCTAACAGAGAATGACTTAAAATATACAACCTCGGATACCTAATTCACAAATCCCAGCTCAAAATGGAGCTATAACTTTTCCAATTATCACAGGAAAGATTCTGCTTAAACCAAAGGACAAGTATATAAATCCCTTATTGCTGGTGCCAGATAGCAATATATTCCAGGGTTTTTGCATTCAGTGGCAGCTGCCGAGCTCTGAAAACATAGGCCAAATAACTCATTATCATGGTCATGCCAGTAGGTGCACTAAAAACTGCCTATTGATAAATAAAGATCAGAGTCCGTATTAAAGGCTATGTAAACCTTTGAACCTTTTTTTTTTTTTTTTTTTAAATAAAAAGGTTTATCAGTGTGATTGGTGCAACTTTCTAATTCGTTTTTATTAAAAATTAATTTTACTTTTTGAGCTGCAGCTGCTCTGTTATTCTCTATACAGAGCAGCTGTATCGTTCTCTGAATACTGTTCCGATCAGATCCACATGACCTGATCGGTTCAGTATAAGCGGGTCCTGCATGTCTCTGACACGCAAGATCCACCTGATATCCATCACATCTAAGTTCATCATTTAGATGTGATAGATTACAGGTGGATCCTGCATGTCAGAAATGCACAGGACCCGCTGACACTGAACCGGTCAAGTCCGCAGGACTGACGGATTCAGGTCTGAGGCTGGGTTCACACGACCTATTTTCAGACGTATACGAGGCGTTTTTTGCCTCGTTTTACGTCTGAAAATACGTCTCAAATACGTTGTCAAACATCTGCCCATTACTTTCTATGTGTATAACGCTGTATTGTTCCCACGACGCGTAATTTTACGCGTCGTACGGCAATTACGACGCGTAAAATTACGCCTCGTAAAAAGAAGTGCAGGACACTTCTTTGGACGTTTTTGGAGCTGTTTTCTCATAGACTCCAATGAAAACAGCTCCAAAAACGGACGTAAAAAACGCCGCGAAAACGTCGCGAAAAACGCCGCGAAAAATGCGAGTTGCTCAAAAAACCTCTGAAAATCAGGGGCTGTTTTCCCTTGAAAACAGCTCTGTATTTTCAGATGTTTTTGGTCACTACGTGTGCACATACCCTAACCGAACGATACAGCTGCTCTGTATAGAGAATACAGAGCAGCTGTAGCTCAAAAAGTAAAACTATTTTAATAAAATCTAAATATAAAGTTGCAGGAATCACACTGATTGACCTTTTTATTTAAAGAGGCTCTGTCACCACATTATATGTGCCGTATCTCCTACATAAGGAGATGGACGCTATATAGATGCTTTTAAAACGATCTGTTTTCACCACTTTATTTACTCCTCTTTACAACGCCCACTTGGTCTAAAGTAAAAACACGCCCACTTGGGCATTAAGCAACTCATTAGCATAAATCTAAAATCGCTAATAAAGTGGTGAAAATAGATTGTTTTATTAAATAAAAAGCATTACTGTCACCTACATTACAGCGCCGATCTCCTTATGTAGGAGATAGGGCACTTATAATGTGATGACAGAGCCTCTTTAAAAAAAAAAAATCCTATTCAAAGGTGTACATAGTCTTTAAGGTTTAAAATCTTTTAAATGTTTAAGTAAACTTTGCATATTAGCAGGTATTTCATTTGCACTAGAGTCAATATACTTGAGACTGTCTCTTTGATCTGATGAAGGGAATTGCACCAATAAAGGAATCTATTTAAATATATATGAGCCTGTGAATATCCCTTCTCAATAAGAATAAGAGTTGATAGTGCCAGAAAAAATTGTCGGAAAGGATTTTTTCATTTTATTTTATCCTGATGGTAAACTGTCCAGATCATCTGTAGAGGTCCGGATCCAGAGCCGTCAGGCACAGCCGTCACTTCATTTACCTCAGAGTGGGTTATATGCGTATATTTATCTTTCCCCAGGTGAGCGGTTTTCCTAGGGATTGTACTGAGCCTCTTATACCTGTCTCAAAACGTAATACGTGAGGCAACACTCTTGATTTTATACAATAATATACATCTTTGGCTTGACTGAATATTTATCTCTGTTGAGGTAGGTTTGGAAGTGAGTGACTGGTTGTTGGATTTTATTTAAGCCAAAAATGTGCAGTCCTATGTTCTTGAGTCCTATAGTGGTACAGTTTATTGGAACGAGTCATAATTTCATTAAAGTGTTAGAAATAGCAAGCAAACCTGTTAAGATCCATTGGCCGTGAAACTAGTGCCGATCAACGTGGCAGCTCATTGATCGGCGCTTGTTTGCTTCTTTAACAAGGAGCAATGCTTGGTTATGTATGGGGACGAGCAATTCTTACTACGATCGTTGGTCCCCATCATGTCGGCAGCACGTCTCCCTGTTTGTGCTGCCGACAACGATAATATTTATTGCTGCATAAACTAGCAGATCAGCCGATGAACGAGCGTTTGCTCGATCATCGGCTGATCATTGCCCTGTTTACACAGGGCAATGAATGGGAACTAACGTTCACATGAACGCTCGTTCTCCCAATCATTGGCTCGAGTACAAGAGCCTTTACAGTTTATTGGACCAGGGGCAGAACTTATGTGAGGTCCTACCTAAAAAAAGACTTTTTACCAGTAACATACAGGTTCACTTTATTTATACACTTGTAGTGTGTCCCTTGTAGAGTGCAACACAACATTTTGGCGCCTTATAAATAAATTAGAATTATAATAACATACAAGGGCTGCTTCAGGGACCAACTCTTTTATATTGTAATTTCTAAGATCCAAAAGACTTTGATGTATAATGTTTGGCACTGTACAAATAAATCCTACAGTCCAAGTCCTTGTTTGCCATTAAATGGGGACTCGGGAGAGCAGAAATATAGCACTCCACGTAATTGAAAATATATTGAGCTGAGACACATCAGGGAATTCCCTTAATCTTTCTGCAGCTTAAATACACATTGAAAATGCAAAAACCAAAGTATTGTGTTGAGGTTTTAGAAGACGTAAGACAACAATAACCCCAGCAGTACCAATTTACTATCTGAATTTTAGAAATCATTATCCAGATTGTTTAGGGATTTGTAAATTTCAATTTGACAAAACATCAAAACCGAAAAAGAAAAAAGTTTTAACTGCCCCATCCCCCTTCCAATTTGGTAAACACAATCTCCACAAGCCTCCATCCATTAGCTGCCCCAGGAGCCTAGCTAAAGAGGGCTGGCAGGGCATGTTCCCTAGGTACTGGCACCCTCTGACTTGGCCAAACACAGGGCTAGGGCAGAAAACTAAATCTTTACCCCACGTGAAGGAAAGCCTAGATACGACTCTGGGCTGCCTACCCTCTGAGTAGGGAACATGTGCACTGTAATGTAGTCCAAGTCTAGAGTCAGATGAGGACATTTCTATTTTTGCAGTCTGAGACTTTTCATCAGTATCATCAACATACTACATTATGAGTTTTCTTATTAATAGATTTTAAGCCTGAAGGGGAAAAGCTCCTTCTCAATTATTTGCTTCAATAAATACTCATGTACACGCGTTTTACCTTCTATAGCACTAATAATTTGGATGGAAGCATTTAGTGTGTACAAACGTTTGGGCAGGTGGAAGGCACAGAGATGGATTATCCTACATTTTTAAGCTTCTACCATACTCATAGATTAAGGCTCTTTAAGGTTGTTTATCTGATGTAACATTCACGAAGGTAATTTGTCCTTCAGTTAAGTTAAAGGAGAAGACAGAATGTATTAAGTACTTACAGGTTTATTGCAAAAAAGAGCAGGCATTGACGGAACTGTGAAAATAAACTTTATATTAAGGTTTTATCTTTGTGGTCTAAACCAAAAATGTACAATAAGGCCGTGTCCACACGTAGCGGAATTGCTGCGTTTTTCCGTCCGGAATTGCGGATGGAAAAAAGCAGCATAATAAAAGAGCAGCAAAGTGAATGAGAGGCCTGGGTGAGGTCAGAAGGCCGGCCTCCTGGGATGACCCTTCAAAATCAGGATTTTTTGGCTGGATCCTTCGGCATCTATTTTTCCTTGTCCTTCGATTCCCCCAATTGAAAAAATGATCATTATCAAAGTCACTTTTGTCCCTGATGATTTTATCCTTTTTTCTTTCCCTGATCCCTGATTGTATAGGGATGATCTTTTTGTCCACTTTTTTAATGAAGGACTGGAATTGTGAATCTGTCTGGTTTTTAATTCCATTTTTGCTTTCCCAAGATTTTTCACTAAAAAATATTCTTTCTCCGTACACGATAGGATTAGCTCTGTGAGATTGAGAGAGTGCTGTATATGCAGCTGTTTCCACACAGCTGTACAATCTGTATAATCTTGATACTGCGATATTTCTTTATAAATACGTAGACCTCTAGGTGATCTGCGGCAATCTTTGTACGATTGTAATGAGCTCACAGTCCAAAATAGTTAGACTTTTTTTCTGATAGAAACATAACTTTATTCTCCAAGGCTTTGGTGCCCAGCACCTGCAACTCATCATTGAGATTGCATTGTGCAAAAAACGCATCCACAGCAACGCGACCTGCAATCAGTGCAGCCGATTCCATGGAAGCCGGATCATCCTCTGAATCTGAAGGATTTTTTTCCATATAGCCGAATGTGCTTGACGTGCTCAAGCCCAAAAAATACAAAGATAATTTCAATAAAGAAAGAAGAAAAGAGGCTGGCACTGCCCTAATTCAAACACAAGGTTGTCCCCGTATAGAGATCCTATCTGGCATGTAATGTTGAGGCAGCTCTTAGATTGTTGCCCACGGGGTGCTCATTACCATTGAAATCAAAGGTAATGCAAACGGAAAGCTATGGTTTCCGTTTGCCTTTCCATTTAATGGGTTCCCCTGACGAAAAGGTCTGACAGAACCCATCAACGGAACCTAACGCTAATGTGAACAGGCCCTAACAAATAAAATGTAATTGTCAAAAATTGTGCTCCTCTGTTTCTTTTCAGTAAAAGGTGATTTTAAAACTTGAGGGGAGGGAGGTCAAAGAATTCCATTTTAGTGGCCCCTAATAAAGAAGTTCTTTTGAAAAATAACTGGAGAACTGGTGTCTAGCGGAAGTAACAAGCTAACAGCGCTATTTTGTACTAAAGGATGTGGATGTCACTTGTTTAGTCCTTGGGGCTGTGATTCTAAGGGCTTGTTTACACGAGCGTGTTATACGTCCGTGTGACGCGCGTGATATTCACGCGCGTCACACGAACCTATAATAGTCTATGGGGCCGTGCAGACAGGTGCGTGATTTTCACGCAGTGTGAGTACGCTGCGAAAAACTCACGACATGTCCGATATTTGTGCGCTGTTCGCGCATCACGCACCCATTGAAGTCAATGGGTGCGTGAAAATCATGCGCACCACACGGAAGCACTTCCGTGGGACAAGCCTGATTTGCGCAACTGCACTGAAAAGGATGAATGAAAACATAAAAGCACCACGTGCTTTTCTGCTTACAAACATCCAAACGGAGTGTCATAATGACGGTGGCTGCGCGAAAATCACGCAGCCGCGCATCATATACCGAGGCCACACGGAGCTGTTAAGTGCCTTTTGCTCGCGCAAAACGATGCGTTTTTTGCGTGCGCAAAACGCACACGCTCGTGTAAACCAGGCCTAAGTCCCAGTCCTGTTATTACGTAACCGAGGCATGGGTGATATTTACACTGCTCAATTTGAGCCACATTGTTGTGCAGTTCCTACAGATTTCCATGAATTGTAAAAATACCTGAAATTGTTCTTTAGGCTGGATTCACAAAAACATAACATTTTTCTGCATTTTTGTGATTTTTTCGTGGCGTTTTTTGCAGCATTTTTTAGTGCCGCCAGAAATTTGGCCAGATGTTACATTAAAGTCTATAGGAATATATAAAACACACTACACACAACTGCGTTTTGGTTTATGTTTTTTTTGAGGAAGTGCGCTCTGTATATGGCGTTTTTTCAGGCGTTTTTTCCATAGGTTTCTTTATAGATTTCAAAAACAGCAAGAAAAGCATGTAGAAGATGATACAAAATGAAAAACGCCACTAAAAAACACCTTAAGGCCTCCTTCACACACAGAATTTTTCAGGCTATTTAAACTGCATCTAAAAATAATTAATTTTTTAAGGCTTTTTTTGTGGCGTTTTTCATTTGGTGTAATTTTGCACATTTTTGAAGTTCTATAGAGAAGCCAATGGAAAAAAAGCCTGAAGAAACGCCATTCCGAGAGCATGATGTGTTAAAAAATAAATTGCCACTGACCACAAAATTGCTTCAAAAAGGCCACAAACTAAAACGCAGCGTTGTGTGTAATACATGTTATATTTTACTATAGACTTTAATGCAACATCTGGCTGCACTAAAAAAAAGCATGAAAAACGCATTAAAAAACGCTATTGAAAAATACATGAAAAACTCACAAAAATGCATCAAAACGCTGTGTGTGAATCCAGCCTAAAAAACGCATGTTACATTTTATAGAAGTTTTCTTTCATGCAGTTTAACCACTTCCTGACCAGAGGCTTTTCTCCCCTTCCTGACCAGGCCCATTATCAAGTTTGTGCCAATTTAAAAGCAAATTCTTTTTCTATCAATCTTCCAACCCACATGTATTTGGTCTTGTTTTTCTCAAAACATGTTGAACTTCCATATTGTGTAACAAAACAAGTGATATATTTTACTTTTTAAAAAATGTAAAAGAAAAAAAGGGAAACAAAATGTGAATATGTAATTTTAGATGATGTTTTCTGACATCTGGTGCATACCACCGGGTTAACACACCTGAATACATATTTGCCGACTTTAGTGATACCAAATATGTGCACATTTCTCACACGCTGGGTGCAAGGCAGAGCTTACAACAAATGGTGCGCAAAGTGGCTTTTGGAGAGCAAATTTTCCAAAGCTGGTTCCGAAGTGATCTTTGTATATGCGACCAGTGTCGTGGCCAAAGTCGCCGTGTAGCCCCAGCCTAAAACTGCACAATACATCAATATATATATGATGTGAAAGATATAGATAAAGAGATAGGTAGGGAGAAATAATAATAATCTTTATTTGTAAAACACAAAAAAATACCAATTTAAATAGATATACAAAGATATTATAGTCATCTGTCTATCTCATATATATTGATATATAGTATAGTTCTAGGCTGGGCCTACACGGCGACTTTGGTGGGTCCCATGGCCAGAAATCGCTTTGTCCGGTAGCCTACATCGCAAATGAAATTACCGCGTCCACATTCACTGTCATTACTTGCAATGTAGGCTACGGAACATAGTGATCTTTGGCCGGACGACCTGTGTCGAGGCCAAAGTCGCGTGTAGACCCAGCCTAAACTATACCATATATCAATATATATGCGATAGATAGATAGATAGATAGATTATAAATCTTTATTTATATGACGCCGAGGGGGGAGTCAGGGGTCCGCAAGGGGGAACGTTTTGTGATCATTCTGACAGGTTGTCACAATGGTAACATGCCCAGAGACCATGCTGATTTGTCTCTAGGCTGAGCTCAGTGTCATCAGCTGTCTGAAGGCCGCTTTGCCACGGAGCTAAATGCCGCCACAAAGCGGCAAAGAGTGTTTATCTGTAGGACGTCCCTGCCTCTAGAGTTAATTGCGGACCGCCCGGACGTTTATATATAGTCTATATAGTCCGCAACTGGTTACATTTCTAGAAAAATTCTGTGTGTGAAGGAGGCCCTAAAGCTTTCAGCAATTAAATCAGCAACTTGATTGGTTACAATGGGCATTTCCCCTACTTTCCCCTAGTTTTTATAAATCTTCTCCAATTTGTACATTTCCCATGAAAAGCTTCTAGAATAATTATCTATCTTTTTCTTAGTTGTTATTAAACAGAGTTGAAACTTTCCAAGATTTTATCAGTTTATAAATTCTTTTGCAGCTCATTTCCTATCTGACCCCACTCCTTTCTGTGCATCCATTTAGATCCGAGTTGCACCGTTCGTTATATCGTACGCACCACTGCGCAAAGACTTTTATCTGTAGCAAATCCTTGGTTTAATATATTTGCATGACAGCTGAGCTAATTATCATGTCTGCTGGACTCACACACCACGATCTGACTACTTTCATTTGTTGCTGGATGTACTGACACCGAACTGATACATTCTAATTACAGACAATTAACTTAAGGATTTAATTGCAGGTGAACTGTGAGTACTACGGTCTGTGTAGAGACTATTACGATTAATCAATGACAAAGCTTGGCAGTCAACAGACATTAAAAAAGAATCTAAATACACAGCGGGCAGATTTATTAAGACTGGCATTTTATATACAAGACTAAAAAAAAGTGCGTTGGAGTGAATTGTGCCAAAAGTATTAGAAAGTGCCCATCTCATAATAAATTTGGCACATTTTAGACTGTCCTGTAGTGGCATAATGAAATCTATGCCTGTTATGAGCTAAGGTAGATTTACGATAAAATTTGCACAATGTTCTGGCTTTAGTATTTCTCAGCTAGTGCTAAAAAAGTCGCATCTTTTTGTGCAACTTTTGGCGCCATGATTCGCAACCTTTTTAAGCCAAAAGACAGGCGCGAAGCTTTTCATAAATTCCCCCCAAAGTGTCTTGCACATTGCAGAGAAACAGCGGATTTTCACTGTGTATATATCAGCCTTTGCAATGCATATCAGTGCATGTCGACAGCACGTCTCCCTGTTTACAGGGAGAAATCCGTACACCCCTTGTAGAAACAATCACATTCAGATGACTGCAACTGCAATTTCAGTTGCTAAAATTTCTGCAACAAAATCTGCAGCATGTGAATCCACCCGATGGGTATTACTACACGTAGTGGAAACGCTGCAGATTTTCCTCAGCGTAAGGGCTTATTCAGTAGAGCATATTTCACGTCCGTGTGCTGTCCGTTAAAAAAACAGACAGCACGTGGATCTATGCAATTCAATGGGGCTATTCACACGTCCGTGTTTTTTCACACAGCGTGTGTCCATTGCGTGAAAATCACTGCATGTCCTATTTTGGTCCATTGTTGCGGACAACATTGCCCATTGAAGTCAATGGGTGCATGATAAACACGCACAGCACACGGACAACATCTGTGTGCTTGTCCAGGTTTTTCACCCACCAGTTGCTAAAGCAAGGATGAGAAGAAAACAAAGCAGGAATGCCACACGCAAAGCACACTAATACCACACGCAACGTAAACGCATGAAATACGGTCCGTTTTTTTTGCAGATCCAAAATGGACATGTTTGTCTGAATAAGCCCTTATACCGTAGCAGCAGAGTGGAATGAGATTTGAACAAATCTCAACCACATGCGGCGTAAAAAATACACCAGAAGAATGTGCGGTGCGTTTTTTTAATCTGCAGCATGTCAACTTGCGCTTCGGAATCGCTGCTTTTCTGTTGTGGGTTTTACCACAATGAGGAGCTAAAACCTGCAACAAATAGCAGATGTTGCGATTTCTATGGCGGAACCTGCAGCTGCGATTCCGCGCAAAAAACGAAACTCAGAAAAAAAACAAAAACGTATACAGGCAGAAACACTGTACTTATATGCAGCGTATCCCCCCGTGTGAACATAGCCTAAGTGTACGTTGCAGCAAACATGACCTAAATTTAGCATGGAATTCCAGGAGAAAGACCACTCCAAATTGGGTTTGATTTGGTGCAGATTTTTGGTGGGATTTGTCACTGTGGAGAAGAACAGAGTAGAGATTAAAAAGAAAATCAATACTCACCTCCCTTGGCATGACTGTAGTAACATATCCCTGGCGGCCTCATGGGATGAGGTCTCGTCTCTTGTGACGCTGAAGCCTGTGATTGGCTGCAGTGGTCACATGGAACAAAGCGTCATTTCTACTTTCTCATTGAACTTTAAGGGGAAGATCTCCAGCACATATGCAACTATTCCGCAGCATACATACTGTGATTAAAAAAGTCTGCACCGCAAGTCAACTTCTCAACAAAAACTGTATGCCGCACTTGGATCAGATTTGTTAAATCTCATCCACTTTGCTGCTACTGTAATATACTGTGGATTTTCCACCCGCAAATCCAGCTGGAAAACCTGCAGCAATTACAATATGTGTGAACATAGGCTTTAGGCTGCACTTCCGCAGCAAAAATCGCAACTAGAAGAACAAAACCTTTTTCCATTTTAAAATAAAATAAAGACCATACTCCCCTCCCCTGGTGCTCCTCTAGCGACATATCACTGCTCCCCGGACTGGTCTCTTTTGAGCAGGTCTCCTGGGACTACATTTTGTCCAATGTGAACGCTGCAGTGAATCACAAGCTGCAGTGTACAAGGGTATGTGCACACGATAACGACCATTACGTCTGAAATTACGGAGCTGTTTTCAGGAGAAAACAGCTCCTGCATTTCAGACGTAATTGCATGTACTGGCGTTTTGCGAGGCGTCAATTACAGGCGTCATTTGGAGCTGTTCTTCATTGGATTCAATGAAAAACGGCTCAAATTACGTCCCAAGAAGTGTCCTGCACTTCTTTGCCGAGGCTGTTATTTTACGCGTCGTCGTTTGACATCAACGCGTAAAATGACAGGTCGTCTGCACAGTACGTCGGCAAACCCATTAAAATGAATGGGCAGATGTTTGCCGACGTATTGGAGCCGTGTTTTCAGACGTAAATCGAGGCTTAAAACGCCTAGTTTACGCCTGAAAATAGGTCGTGTGAACCCAGCCTTACATGGGATGATACGTCATCCCAGAGGCCAGATCAAAAGAGACCAGTTGGGGGAGAAGTGATATGTCGCTACAGGAGCGCCAGGGAAGGTGGATAAGGTTGTTTGTTTGTTTAATCCCTTCTTCACCTTTCTTTTTCTCCGCAGCAGCAGAAGGGGGATATTTCACTGCTCTTAATACTGTACCACGAACAACCAATGTGCAAGTTGGGGTAGCGACAACTATGTAATCAGGAATAAAGTGTATTTGGTAAAACTCCTTCTTAAGGAATAATATTATGCGCAACATATTAGTACTACATGTTCAGAAGAAGCGCAAAGGACATTTTAATCCGTAGAATCAGACATTTAGTACATTAACCTGATATATGAAGCACATTGCATTTGTTTTTAGATGTAGGTAATAATTTTCCTTCGCATTAAAATATCAAAATATTATAGTGTGTTGATGAAAACATATTAGACATTTACTTGTTTCTGCCTCAGAATCAATACCTGGAAGTGTGCCCGCCATACCAAGTATTAGAAGGACTGGGCACTACAGTACAGCGCTGCCCTCTAGTGGTAACTAATAGGGTAGTGAATTTCTAAAATGCAGATTCCTGAATACATATTTTTTTTTAGAAAGCTATTAAGCTGCCTATACAAACTACAACAGTGATCTGCATCCTGTGGCTCTAAGGCCTCATGCACACAAACGTGTTTTTGTGTCCACAATTCATCTGCAAAAATGCAGATGAATTGCAAACCCATTCATTTCTATTGGGAGAGTGGACCTCAAAAAAATAGGACAAGTCATTATACCGTCTGGATTTGCAGATCTGAAATCAATGTGTGCACGGTCCATGAATTGCGGACGGCCCACGGATGACACTCCGCAGCCATCTGTGCCGTAATCACGGGCCGTGCACATGGCTTCGGGCGTGTGCATGAGGGGGGATTTACACTAATGTGTAATACGTCCGTGCCACCCGCGTGTTTTTCACGCGTGTGGCACGGACCTATGCAAGTCTATGGGGCAGTGCAGACTGTCCGTGATTTTTGCGCAGCGTGAGTCCGCTGCGTAAAACTCACGACAGGTCCTATATTTCGGCGTTTTTCGTGCATCACGCACCCATTGAAGTCAATGGGTGCGTGAAAATCACGCATGCCACACAGAAGCACTTCCGTGCGAACTAGCTGTTTCGCGCAACAGCTGTCAAAAGGATAAATGTAAACAGAAAAGCACCACGTGCTTTTCTGTTTACAAACATCCAAACGGAGTGTCATAATGATGGTGGCTGCGCGAAAATCACGCAGCCGAGCACCATATGATCATGACACACGGAGCTGTTAAGTGCCTGTTGCGCGCGCAAAATGCAGTGTTTTTTGCGTGCGCAAAACGCACACGCTCGTGTAAATCCCCCCTGAGGCCTAAAGCTGCCGTCAGATGATAACTCCCAGCATGCCGTAACGGGTGCACACTGCCAATGCATGCTGGATGTTGTAGTTCCACAACAGCAGGAGATCCACAGGTTATAGACTATTAGGGTATGTTCACACGGCAGCCTCCGTTACGGCTGAAATTACGGAGCTGTTTTCAGGAGAAAACAGCTCCGGAATTTCAGACGTAATGGCATGTGCAGGCGTCTTACGGACGTAATTAGAACTGTTTTTCTATGGAGTCAATGAAAAACGGCTCCAATTACGTCTCATGAAATGACAGGCACTTCTATGACGCGTGCGTCTTTTTTACGCGCCGTCTTTTGACAGAGGCGCGTAAAAAAATGACCGTCGCCACAGAACATCGCAAAGCCCATTCAAATGAATGGGCAGATGTTTGCCGACGCTATCGAGCCGTATTTTCGGACGTAATTCGGGGCTAAAACACCCGAATTACGTCCGTAAATAGGGTGTGTGAACCCAGCCTTAGGGTATATATTATCAGAAGGTCTGTTTAACCTGCTAGTAATATAAAGTGTATGGGTAATGGCAGACCATGCTGGCCATTTATTCTTAGAGCAAAAAAAAAGATGGCATGTTGGACTTTTTTGGGGTGATCCCATTGTTACCCCTGGGTATAATAAGTGCCCAGCAGCAAAGCCTGAAGAGCCTTTTTACCCCCTAAAATGTATAAATTCGGAATCATCCTCTCATGTGCAGTCTTTTACTATTCTATTCAGTCACATCTGACTTATTTTGGTCCCCTACATAGATGGTAATTAATTTGGTCTCCTACATAAGGCTGGGTTCACACGACCTATTTTCATGCGTAAACGAGGCGTATTATGCCTCGTTTTACGTCTGAAAATACGGCTACAATACGTCGGCAAACATCTGCCCATTCATTTGAATGGGTTTGCCGACGTACTGTGCCGACGACCTGTCATTTACGCGTCGTCGTTTGACAGCTGTCAAACGACGACGCGTAAATTGACTGCCTCGGCAAAGAAGTGCAGGGCACTTCTTTGCCACGTAATTTGAGCTGTTCTTCATTGAACTCAATGAAGCACAGCTCAAGATTTACGAGCGTCTCAGAGCGTCTCAGACGCCTCGTAAATTACGATGAGGAGCATTTACGTGTGAAACGAGGCAGCTGTTAACAGTCTGTCTTTTCACACGTAAATGCCTCTCATCGTGTGAACATACCCTAAATCACAAATGCTGAGTGACCACCACTCATGCCGGCTTTTACATGGCTGACAGGGGTTGTCATCTATTTTTCCAATCTCCCTTAGCGCTTATTTAGACGAACGTGTAATAATTTCGTACAACGCGCGTGATTTACACGCGCCTCGCACGGACCTATGTTAGTCTACCACATGCTTTTCTGTTTACAAACATCCAAACAGAGTGTCATAATGATGGCGGCTGCGCGAAAATCACGCAGCCACGCATCATACGCGGCTGACACATGGAGCTGTTAAGTATCTTTTGCGCGCACAAAACGCCGTGTTTTTTTGCGCGCGCAAAACGCACACGCTCGTATAAATCCAGCCTAAATGTTATATAAATGTCCTTTGGCGTGTTACAATCTTACCGCTTTATTTATGTATGTGTCAGTCTTCACTAGTTCTGGCATTCTCTTCATGAACCAGTAGGTTCAGGATGAACGTTAATGAATTTACCATAGAATTATGAGAAGAGAACTGGTAGGCATGATGACATAAATGCCAAGCTGGCATTTTTTACCATAGTAACAAATTCTCACGTTGCTGACAACTGTACCGAGGAACGACTGTATCGATGCACAAACTTTACAAGATGGGGCATCATAACAACAAGGAGGTATTAACCCGTTAGTGACTGGCCCATAGTCTTTTTACATCGGTCACTAACGGGCCTTATTCCGATGCCATAGACTTTTTACGTCGCGGCATCAGAATAAGTAAACAGAGCAGGGAACTGTCAAATCTCCCTGCTCTCAGCTGCCAGAGGCAGCTGAGGGCTAGGAGCGTCCCTGCTCTGCCGTGTGAGATCGATATTAGTATCGATCTTACCCGTTTAACCCCTCAGATGCGGTGCTCAATAGCGAGCGCCGCATCGGAGTGGTTTTGGAGAGAGGGAGGGAGCTCCCTCTCATCTCACTGACACCCGGTGATAAGATCGCCGAGTGTCTGTGTCTCCGATGGCAGCTGGGGGCCTAATAAAGGCCCCCAGGTCTGCCAGTAATGAATGCCTGCTAGATCATGCCGCAGGTTTGAGAACGAGTCCTGGTTTCCAGGTACAACTTCGGGCCGTGACGCGGATGGTCTGGCGCGTGGAGATGGGCGTGACCTGTCGTGCGCCGATGAACATCACCTAATTTGAGGTGTACTTAAGGGGGGAAACATCTAGCAAACCTCACCTCCTGACGAAGGAAGCGAAACGCGCGTCGAGGTGGTCCTCGGATTAGGTCCTTTTCATCATGTCCACCCCAGGTAACTAAATAGCCTATTTAGGCACTGATTTGACCTTGTACTCCCATATATGAGTTATGGTAACTATATATGCTAGACCTAGTGGATCATTCTAGATATCTGATCTTACGGCGATACTCTATTAGAATATTACATTTTTTTCAATACTGCTATATTGTAAAGCTGTTACTATGGGATATGGTGGACATTCCAATCCGGGGTGTTTTGAATTAATTTTTTGCGTTTTAAACGTTTGTATTTTGTGGGTAATGTTTCCCTTATGGGATAATAAAGATTTATATTTGTTATTTTTGCTGTCTATTTGATATTATTTGCGCATCAGATATATTTTTGAATCTTTGATTACTGATAGTTATATCTGATGGTATGATCTATGCTCATGATACATTTTTGTTGATAATGACCTAGCAGATGCCTGTCCGTTTTAAACGGACAGGCAGTAATACACTGCAATACAGAAGTATTGCAGTGTATTATAATAGCGATCGCAGAATCGCATATTATAGTCCCCTAATGGGACTAGTAAAAAAGTTTAAAAAAAAGTTTCATAAAGTAAATTAAAAAAAAAAGTGAAAAAATAAATAAAAAACCCACTTTTCCCCCTTACAAACTGCTTTACTATTAAAAAAAAACAAAATAAAGTTAACAAGTTACACATATTTGGTATCGCCGCGTCCGTAACGACCCCGACTATAAATCTATTACATTACTTAACCCGCACGGTGAACGCCGTAAAAAATTCAATAAAAAACTACGGAAAAATTGCTGTTTTCTGTGAATCCTGACTTTAAAAAAAAGTGATTAAAAAGTGATCAAAAAGTCGCACCTACTCCAAAATGGTACCGATAAAAACGACAAGTCTTCCCGCAAAAAAAAGCCCTCATACAACTGCATCGGCGAAAAAATAAAAACGTTACGGCTCTTCAAATATGGAGACACAAAAACAAATAATTTTGAAAAAAAAGCGTTTTTACTGTGTAAAAGTAGTAAAACATACAAAAACTATACAAATTTGGTATCGTTGCAATCGTAACAACCCGCTGAATAAAGTTATTGTGTTATTTATACCACACGGTAAACGGCGGAGATTTAGGATGCAAAAAAGAGTGGCGAAATTTCAGATTTTTTTCTCCCCCCCCCAAAAAAAAGTTAATAAAAGTTAATCAATAAATAATATGTACCTAAAAATGGTGCTATTAAAAAATACAACTTGTCCCGCAAAAAACAAGACCTTATACAGCTATGTCGACGCAAAAATAAAAAGGTTATAGTTCTTGGAATGCGACGATGGAAAAACGTAAAAAATAGCTTGGTCATTAAGGTCTAAAATAGGCTGGTCATTAAGGGGTTAAACATTTAACTTGAAGCTGCGAAACCTTCCGGAGCCATAAACTGAATTGATATCGACATAGCGACGTCTCGAAAAACACAAATATTGTGTAAATGTGACCTACAGAAGAATGAAAGCCGTTCCATTGTCCCGAGTCACATGCGGCCTCCGGTAGGACAGCGCTTTGTTTGTTTACTGCTGCATAAATTATGTGAGAACAATTCTCCAGTTATTTGTTTCTGAACTGATGTGCAAACTCAGCAACACAGCGGGAAAACCTGCTTCTCTGTCGTGTGTCAAAAAACATTTCATTTTCCACTGCAGTTAAGATCTCTTAATAAAATGTTAGCATTTCTGTTTGATTGACAGCTTCTAATTCTTTATTTAGGATTCTCAAAAAACAAAAGTGTAAGGCTATGTTCACACGCTTAGCAAAAAACGTCTGAAAATACAGAGCTGTTTTCAAGGGAAAACAGCTCCTGATTTTCAGACATTTTTTTAATTTTTTCGGCCGTTTTTGGAGCTGTTTTTCTACAGAGTCAATGAAAAACGGCTCCAAAAACTGCTGAAGAAGTGACATGCACTTCTTTTTCATGGGCGTTTTTTTAACGCGGCCATTTAGAAAAACGGACGTGCAAAAAAAACACCCATCGGAACAGAACGCCGTTTTTCTCATTGAAATCAATGGGCAGATGTTTGGAGGCATTCTGCTTCCGATTTTTTCTGCCGTTTTTCTGCCCTATAATGCCCGAAAAACGGGCGAAAATAAGCCGTGTGAACATACCCTTAGGCTACATACACACGTTGCGTAATTTGGTGCATAAAATCCACATCAAAACCGCAGGTAAATGCAGATAATTCCACAGGTAAAATCTGTTTTGATACGTTTTTAGGTGCGGTTTTTACAATTTGATGCGGAAATTGCTGCGGTTTTATGCTGTGGATTTTGGTGCGTTTATCTAAACTTGTCAGATACAATTCAGAGGTGGAAACGCAAGATAAAGGGCATGACCACACATGGCGGAATTCCTCCGCAACTGTCCGCATCAATGCCGCACCTAATCCGGGTTGCGGATTACGGCTGCGGATCTGCACAAAATGTGCAGAAAATTGATGCGGACTAGCTGCTGCGGACTGCGGGAAAAGTGCTTCCCTTCTCCCTATCAGTGCAGGATAGAGAGAAGGGACAGCACTTTCCCTAGTGATAGTAAAAGAAATTCATACTTACCGCCCGTTGTCTTTATGACGCGTCCCTCCTTCGGCATCCAGCCCGACCTCCCTGGATGACGCGCCAGTCCATGTGACCGCTGCAGCCTGTGCTTGGCCTGTGATTGGCTGCAGCCGTCACTTACACTGAAACGTCATCCTGGGAGGCCGGACTGGAGACAGAAACAGGGAGTTCTCGGTAAGTACGAACTTCATTTTTTTTTACAGATACATGTATATTGGGATCGGTAGTCACTGTCCCGGGTGCAGAAACAGTTACTGCCGATCGCTTAACTCTTTCAGCACCCTGGACAGTGACTATTTACTGACGTCTCCTAGCAACGCTCCCGTCATTACGGGAGCCCCATTGACTTCCTCAGTCTGGCTGTAGACCTAGAAATACATAGGTCCAGCCAGAATGAAGAAATGTCAAGTTAAAAAAGCAAGACGCATCCGCAGCACACATGACATGTGCATGACAGCTGCGGACTTCATTGCGGAACTTTGAATCTCCATTGAAGTCAATGGAGAAATTCCGCCATGAGTCCGCCACTGCTCCGCAACAGACAGAGCATGCTGCGGACACCAAATTCCGCTCCGCAGCCTCTGCTCCGCAGCGGAATTGTACGCATCGTGTAAACGAACACTGCTAAATTAAAGTGAAAGTCAATGGAGAAACGGCTCCGCTGCGGAATAACGCTGCGGAGTGTCCGCAGCGGAATTTAAGTGAAATTCCGCCATGTGTGAACCCGCCCAAATTGACATGCTGCAGATTTTTAAATACGCACCGCAGGTCAATTTACCCATGGAATAATTCTGCAATGTTTAAATGAGATTACTTGAATTGCATTTACTTGCTCACACTGTGTTATCCTGCGAAAATCCACGCAGCAAATCCACACGTAATACGCATCATGTGCAGGGGGTCTAAAGTTGTGGTCCCAGTGCCTGTCCCTCCCTGAGTACTCCATAACCAACACTATACCAATGCTTAAAAAATCCATGACCCATCATTACCAAAACATTACTCATTAGAAGCCGATTATCCAGTGCAATAAGGTTACCTTCACATGTCGCAAATGGCACCTTTTTTTGTTACCGTGCGGCCAATTTCTGCTGGGCAAACTTGTTTAACCTGTAAGAGCCGTGTGGCCAAAAACACATCGCAAAACCACAGCAACTCATGGTGAAAAGCGCTCGGTTTTGCAGAGCGGTAAATGTCCGATCAGAAAAAAGACAATCGGCAAACTGTGTGTAATTCCAAAATAAGATTTAGCAGTGATGAATTTGTCATTTAGTTATTTGGGGTTGCATTTCAATTGAGTTTAGAAAACAAACCAGTTTACCTGCAGTCCTTTCTAAAACCATCATGATAGAAAGTGACTAACTCAGTACTACTACATATGACAAACTCAACCCTGCTACATGTGCAATTCAAAGACATAAGATACAAGAGCAAATTCACGTGATTTGCACAACCTACTCATAAAGGACGGGTACCAGCCATCACCTTTAAGTAAATATTCTCTAGGAGTTTTATTGAGTGAAGCTGCCTAATCTTTCAGTGGCCCAGAACGTCAGGGACTTCCCTGGTTCCTTTGCTTTCTACATGAATCTGCTCTTGGAAATTGATGTCATTGTTTCTACAGGTTCTGAAGGGTAATTGATAGCCTTATCTCTAGTATAACCTCAGGCACACATAGCAAGTAAGTCAATAAAAGAGTTTATGGTGTTAAGGAATCAAGTGTTGAGGGCCCCAGGCATTTCTTCAAGGAGATTGTTACCCCTTGATTTCTGCTCTTTTACAGCATGCATGTTCTTTGTAGGATCTAAAGAATATATTAAAATACTGGTGTTGTGGTGAGGGAGCCATTCTTCCAGGTCTCCAATTAGTCCTAAGAGCTGGATGACAATGGATATATGTACTGCTCAGGAGGACACAAGAAAGATACTCAATTCCATCATGAGTCCTGTACTAGACAGAAGAGAATGTCAAATGTTCACAGGCCAATTACAAGTTCAGATAGTTTGTATTTAGGATTACTGTAAGTCCTTTTCATTTGGAGAAGAGACAGATACATCAACAATATAGGAAGGGATTCTTTGCAGTCAGAGCATTCAAACGAAGTCCTAATGGTTATACATTTATTTCACGGTGATGGTATTGAGAAAACTAAAGGGTAACTAAACTTTCAGAAAACTTCTGACATGTCATAGTGACATGTTAGAAGTTTTATTCGGTGGTGGTCCGAGAACTGAGACTCCCACCGATCGCTAAAACGAAGCGGCAGAAGAGCTCGGGTGAGCGCTGAGCCGTTTGGTTTCTGTTCGGCTTTTCTCGGAAAGCTGATATAACGTTGTACGGACTCAATAGAAAGCCTATGAGTCCATACACCGTTAGGGCGGGTTCACACATAGCGGAATTTCACTTAAATTCCGCTGCGGACACTCCGCAGCGTTAATCCGCAGCGGAGCCGTTTCTCCATTGACTTTCACTTTAATTTAGCAGTGTTCGTTTACACGATGCGTACAATTCCGCTGCGGAGCATAGGCTGCGGAGCGGAATTTGGTGTCCGCAGCATGCTCTGTCTGTTGCGGAGCAGTGGCGGACTGGTTGCGGACTCATGGCGGAATTTCTCCATTGACTTCAATGGAGAGTCAAAATTCCGCAATGAAGTCCGCAGATCTTATGTGTGCTGCGGAGCGTATTGTTTTTACTACCATGACATTTCTTCATTCTGGCTGGACCTATGTATTTCTAGGTCTACAGCCAGACTGAGGAAGTCAATGGGGCTCCCGTAATGACGGGAGCGTTGCTAGGAGACGTCTGTAAATAGTCACTGTCCAGGGTGCTGAAAGAGTTACGCGATCGGCAGTAACTGTTTCTGCACCCGGGACAGTGACTACCGATCTCAATATACATGTATCTGTAAAAAAAAATATAAGTTCATACTTACCGAGAACTCCCTGCGTCTGTCTCCAGTCCGGCCTCCCAGGATGACGTTTCAGTGTAAGTGACGGCTGCAGCCAATCACAGGCCAAGCACAGGCTGCAGCGGTCACATGGACTGGAGCGTCATCCAGGGAGGTCGGGCCGGATGCCGAAAGAGGGACGCGTCACCAAGACAACGGCCGGTAAGTATGAATTTCTTTGACTTTCACTAGGGAAAGTGCTGTCCCTTCTCTCTATCCTGCACTGAATAGGGAGAAGAGAAGCACTTTTCCTGCAGTCCGCAGCGGCCAGTCCGCATCAATTTTCTGCACATTTTGTGCAGATCCGCTGCAGAATCTGCAACGCAGATTCTGTGCGGCATTGATGCGGACAGTTGCGGAGGAATTCCGCCATGTGTGGTCATGCCCTTACATCGGCTTTCTCAGAAAAGCCGATCAGAAACAAAGCGGCACAGCACTCACCCGAGCGCTTCTGGTGCTTTGTTTCAGTGATCGGAGGGGGTCACGGTGCTCAGGCCCCCACCGATCAAAACTTCTAACATGATAATGGGCTGAATACAACAGAATAATGTTTTGTCTTCTGTTATCAAAATAAAAAAAACGCTTTCTTTATTTAGAATAATAATTCCTAAGTTATACAAGTATGGGCTGAAAATTATTTTAGCTGCAGACCACAGTGAAATGATTTGTTTTAGGAACTGTCTGGTTAATTGAGCAGCGGAAAAGGAAGGTAGCATGAAACAATTTAGCTGCCACTGTTATAAAATCCTAAGGTACGTTGCACTTCTGTGTGCGGGCAAGTCTCTGCAGGGACGGGCACCCTGTCATCTCCTCTATTGTTGCAGCTTTTCGCACTACATTGATTACTCATCTTGTACACACTCCTTCCACACCTCATTGCTGAGGAGCTTACTATCTGAATATCAGCCATGCTTTAGGTGTTGATACCAGGAATGCTGTGTACAAAAGACGAGGGTGACTGTGTCGTGTATTAAACATTACAGGGATTAGCACTTTGGTGCTGTATGCGATTCTTTCTTATTTTTTTTACAGTAAAATATAAATAGTATTTAAAGATTATTACCCCCTTAGCCTAGCTTCACACACAGCATCTAGCTGCGTTTTTTGTGGCATTTTTAGTGGCGTTTTTAACAGCGTTATTTGTTGCCTTCTTTTGTGCAGCCAGATGTTACATTAAATTTTATAGTCAAATATAAAACGCACTACATACTAACGCGTTTTTGTTTGTGGCATTTTTGTGGTTAGTGGCATTTTTTCAAAAAGCAGCATGCTCTAGGTCTGGCGTATTTGCCTCAGGCTTCTCTATAGGACTTCAAAAACTGGGGGGAAAAAAAGCATGTACAGTATGACACTAAATTTAAAAAAACGCTAAGAAAGTCCCTAAAAAACACTTACATTTTAAACAGGGCTGGCTTTTTAAATAGCGTTTTTTTATGCATTTTAAAATGCCAGATCTATGAAGGATGCCTAAGGGTGTATTTACACTGTGCAGTTTTGCCAAGGTTTTGCAGTTAGCATGGAAACCGCGGCAAGTCAGGATAAAAATGCGTTTTTGCAGTCCGGTTTTCAGCCTCGCAGCAAAAAACTTAGCAAAACCGCACCGTGTGACTACACCCTAAGGATGGTTTCACATGTACCGTTTTTGACACTGTTTTTTTAGGCGTTTTCCCTGGTGTTTTTTTTATGTGCTTTCTGACAGATGTTTGCTGAAAACCAATAGTGAAATATCAAACACACTACAAACAATGTTTTTTGTGTGTAGTGTTTTTCTTTATTTTTGGGGGGTTTTTGGAGTCCATGGTGTTTTCTGTTTTCTTTAAAACACAGCATGCTCTAGATGTGGCTTTTTTTCCCTGCATTCTTCCATAGGCTTCTTTATAGTAAATAAAAACCGCTGACATAGAAAACGCCACCTACATAAATGATTTTAAAAAACACATGAAATTCATGTGGTTTTTTGAAGCCCAAAAAAAAACGCTACAAAAAACGATGGGCCTCATGTCTAAGACTAACATGTAAACTGGCAATATTGTCCATTGCAATCAATCAATCAATTAATCAATCACAGCACAGCTTTCATTGTACTTAAAGAGACTCTGTCACCACATTATGAGTGCCCTATCTCCTATATAAGGGGATCGGCGTTATAATGTAGGTGACAGTAATGCTTTTTATTTAATAAAACGATCTGTTTTCACCACTTTATTAGCGATTTTAGATTTATGCTAATGAGTTGCTTAATGCCCAAGTGGGCGTATTTTTACTTTAGACCAAGTGGGCGTTGTACAGAGGAGTGTATGACGCTGACCAATCAGTGACCAATCAGCGTCATACACTCCTCTCCATTCATTTACACAGCGCATAGGGATCCTGTTAAATACTAACACATTAACAATACTGAAGTGTTTAGACAGTGAATAGACATTCCACGGGATGTCTATTCACAATCTCTGCACTTCGTTACTCTGTCTGTGGTACTTACAGCAGAGCAAAGCGTAATCTCGCTGTAACCTGTCATTTACCGCGTAATCTCGCGGGATTACGCTTTGCTTTGCTGTAACTACCACAAAAACAGTAACGAAGTGCAGGGATTGTGAATAGACATCCCGTGGAATGTCTATTCACTGTCTAAACACTTCAGTATTGTTAAAGAGGCTCTGTCACCAGATTATAAGTGCCCTATCTCCTACATAATCTGATTGGTGCTGTAATGTAGATAACAGCAGTGGTTTTTATTTTGAAAAACTATCATTTTTGAGCACGTTATGAGCTAGTTTAGATTTATGCTAATGAGTTTCTCAATGGACAACTGCGCGTGTTTTTACTTTTTACCAACTGGGCGTTGTGAAGAGAATTCTGTGTATGACACTGACCAATCAGTGACCAATCAGTGTCCTACACTTCTCATTGTTCCAGCCCAGCTTCTTTCACTGCACAATCACACTGTGCTGTGGATCATGCTGGGCTGGAACAATGAGAAGTGTATGATGCTGATTGGTCACTGATTGGTCAGCGTCATACACTCCTCTGTACAACGCCCAGTTGGTAAAAAGTAAAAACACGCCCAGTTGTCCATTGAGAAACTCATTAGCATAAATCTAAACTAGCTCATAACTTGCTCAAAAATGATCGTTTTTCAAAATAAAAACCACTGTTGTTATCTACATTACAGCGCCGATCACATTATGTAGGAGATAGAGCACTTATAATCTGGTGACAGAGCATCTTTAATGTGTTAGTATAAGACAGCGCATAGCGATCTAAAAGGATCGCTATGCGCTGAGTAAATGAATGGAGAGAAGTGCATGACGCTGATTGGTCACTGATTGGTCAGCGTCACACACTCCTCTGTACAACGCCCACTTGGTCGAAAGTAAAAACATGCCCACTTGGGCATTAAGCAACTCATTAGTATAAATCTAAAATCGCTAATAAAGTGGTGAAAACAGATTGTTTTATTAAATAAAAAGCACTGCTGTCACCTACATTATAGCGCCCATCTCCTTATGTAGGAGACAGGGGACTTATAATGTGGTGACAGAGCCTCTTTAAATGCACTTTCAGAAAACATTTTATAGGTCATAGCAACATATCAGAAGTTTTGATCGATGGGGGTCCAGGTACTGAGACCGCACTATCGCTGATACAAAGGTGCCCTCAACTGAGTGCTCTGCACCTTCGGCTGTGATCCGGGCTCCCTGTTAGGCCTTATTTACATGAGCGTAGTTCACGTCCGTGATACGCGCGTGAAAAGCATGTGCGTCGCACAGACCTATATAAGGCAATGGGGACATTCAGACATTCCGTGTTTTTCACGCAGCGTGTGTCCGCTGCGTGAAACTCATGACATGTCCTATACTTCTGCGTTCTTTTGCGCATCACGCACCCATTGAAGTCAATGGGTGCGTGAAAATCAAGCGCAGCACATGGACGCACTTCCGTTTGCTGCGCGTGATTCGCGCAACCGTAGATCAATAAATTAAGGGAAAAATAAAACCACCTCCTTCATTTCTTTTTCGAAACCTTAAAACCGCGTGTCATAAGGATGGCGCGAAAATCACGCAGCCACGCACCAAACACACGTAACTGCAATGCGCAAAAAATGCAGGGTTTTTTTGCGTGCGCAAAATGACACGTTCGTATAAATAGGGCCTTAGGCTAAAGACGGGCTCATGGACTTTCTATTTAAGCCAACTTGAGCTTAACAGGGAGCACAATCACAGCCGAAGGTGCAGAGCACTCAATTGAGCGATAGTGCGGTCTCAGCACCCGGACCCCCACCGATCAAAGCTTCTGATATGTTGCTATTCAAGGGTTTTCTTAAAGTACATTTATTCTTTAAAGAAATTAAATCTGAGTTTTGATTAATTGCTATTGTCAACTACAAGGCCAGTTTTTATATTAGACATTTTCATAAATCTCCCCCTATGTGTAAAGGAATTGTTAAGGAAAAGGAAGCCCTTGTCTTGTCCTTTTATGTCAAGTTGTTAGAACTTCTGTTCAGCAGTTACTTTTGTTTCTAGGAAATCAGGATGAAAGTGAATATTGGCTCCTGCAGGGGTTGTTATAAGCAAATCTGCCTAGTTATGAAGTGATCATAATCAAAACCGCTATGGCTCATATGATGGGGGTCCCAAGCATAGGAAAAACCTCTATGACGTCTATATTCCCTAATGGGGCATTTGGACAAGGGTTGTCTTTGCGGGACAACCCCTTTAATGATTTTAGGAGTTAAAGGATTATTTTAAATAACTGAACAAAATAGAGCTGGTCCTGGGGACTACGGCTACAGAGGGGACTGACTGTTAAGTTTACACAAAGCTATGCATGTTATTATAGATATGGGATATTTTGCTAGGAATCTATGTACATATCCCATTTCTATGACTGAGGATATATATATATATATGACTCTTGCTGATGATGCTTTGTTTTGCTGGATGATGCTTTTTATTTTTTACAATATTGGGACACAGGCTTATGTTCCCGTTCGCTTCAATACAATAACCAGCCAGGTTAATATGCTAAAATATGGAAAATAAATAGTCTACAAATGTTATATCCCAGCTTGAAGGCACAGAGAAATATGTAAATATAACAATTGGATTTTAGGGACTTCATGAAGTCATGCATTAAATTGACATTTAACTAATCCCACATAGTAATGAGAACGATAACATCGTGTCTGCAATTAAATCCTCTGTCAGGTTAAGTGAAAAGCAAAACTATGCGTCATCATATGACTGAGCAATAAAGATAAAGATGTTATGGGGGAGTCATGTATATAATTATTATTACTTATGTTATTAAACGTTATTCTTGTGTATGTTGTGTATGTATTTATTCATTCTATTCAGATTTGATTATAATAATGATCTTTTAATCTTTTATTCGTATTGTGTTTAACAAGCGATAAGAGTAAAAACAAGCAGTGAAATGTATCAATACAGAAATGAACAAAGTTGGGGGTCTTCATTAGAACTATGTCTATATAGATGTGATCTGTATATATAGAAAAAAGTAGTGAATTGGATGGAGTTTCAATTTTCAATAGTTGTATGTCTACAGGTTACTGCTGCATAATTACTGTCGATCGTGGACATAAATATTTAGTCTGTTATCTCACTTTACAGTGGACATGCTTGTTTGCCGCAAAACGCAGCAAAGCCACACCATTATGCCACAATTTGAAAAGATTACGTGTCATAATGGTCGGGTTTTGCCACGATTTGCGGCAAAAAATGCAATTAAACCGTGATGTGAGATCCCAGCATTAAAAGGAAGGTCCTCTTTATCAACTATATTATTATTGAACTAATGGATCTATATCTAAATAATCTAGATCTCAAATGAAGCAACATTGTAAATAGTCTTGATTCAAAATATACTACTGTTTTGTGACTACAGCTCATATGTAGATCTATGTGTCTCCATGGTTACAGACTACAAACAAACCCTGTGCAGTCTGTTCCTGAAGTCATTCTTACTTTCATCTGTCCTCTTCTTCTTCTTCTTCTTCTTCTTCTTCTTCTTCTTCTTTCTAATTAAAATTTGTAGGTTAACAAGAAGTAGGCAACAGATAGAAGGACATTTGACGTAAGGATCAGACTACACAGGTTTTGTTGTTAAGTCTGTAACCATGGAGACACATAGGTCTGCATAAGGCTATGTTCACAAGCTAAGTCAAAAACAGCCTCTGATTTTCAACGTTTTTGAAGCTCTAAACTTTTTTCTTCGGGCGTTTTTGGAGCTGTTTTTGGAGCTGTTTTTCTATTGACACAATGAAAAACAGCTCCAAAAATGGTTCAAGAAGTGACATGCTTTGTTTTTATGGGGCGGTTTTTTTATGCCCCTTTTTTTATGTGCCCGAGCATTTTCGCATTGAATTCAATGGGCAGATGTTTGTATGCATTCAGTCTTTCGGGGCATTTACGCCCAGAAATACGCCTGAAAACACAGCGTGTGGACATACCCTAAGGCCGGATTCACACGAGCGTGTTCAGTCCGTGATATACGGTCCGCAGGTCGGCCGCATTTCCCGGACTGAGCACACTGCGGGGAGCTGGGCTCCTAGCATCATCGTTATCTATGACACTAGGAGTCCCTGCCTCGCTGCTGGAAAACTGTCCCGTACTGAAAACATGTTTTCAGTACGGGACAGTAGTTCCGCGGAGAGGCAGGGACTCCTAGCGTCATAGATAACGATGATGCTAGGAGCCCAGCACCCCGCAGTGTGCTCAGTCCGGGAAATGCGGCCGACCTGCGGACCGTATATCACGGACTGTACACGCTCGTGTGAATCCGGCCTAAGAGTTGAAGATTAAAATATTTAGCATATTTTTTCAATTAAGACTATATTTAAACAATTTAGTATATAAGGTATACACAGCCAAACCACGATTATATTGTCCCCAGGTGGGTAACAGTTGAATAGCTAGCCATAGACTGAGATTTAAACCCACTGCAAATATTGAGAAATTTTCACGGACAAAAAAAAAGGGCAGATGCAATAGGAGGAAAAATAAAAAAAGTTCATAACATATAATTGGCCGTTAATCATCTGAGCCTACCCTAAATTTCAGGTTATAACCAACTTGTACAGGTTGCACAGAAGAAAGGCTATTGAAACTCATTTTCCCATTATTGGATCTCAAGCAGAAACACCAGTGCAGATAAAAATTGGAGCAATTACCCCTAGCAACCCTAATCTGTAAAGAAGAAACAAGAGATCATATTGGTTGCTATGGCTGTTACCTCCACTATTGTAAATATTCAGATACTCAAGGACATTTTGGGACTAAAAAATTGCCGGATTATAAAAAAATACCAAACTATCGGAAGTTGTTTTAGTGAGGTTGTCACAACTCAAGGACGGACCAAGGAGGAAGAGATAGTCATCGTGATTTGGTTCCCTTAACTCTATCTTCAACCAATGCACTTGAGATCAGACATTTCTCACTGCTAAATTGTGGATGTAAATATTGCAAAGCTGGAGAAAATAGGAGCTGAGAGACGAGGAGGCCTGTGGGAAAGATGGTGGTTCCCAGGCTTTTCCACCAGTTCCATGCAGCACTCACGGACAATGCTGAACCATCAACTAATTTGCTGGCAATGCAGCGCTGGGACTATTTTTGCGCAGTGCCGGGAATTCCGTTACTATATATACAGTAGATTTCTGGCACATTGTACATAAACATACTAGTTAATTACTTTTGTGCATGAAGCATGTTTCCCTTCTATTGAGTTTCCAGGCCATTGTTCAGATTTTTGACTACTTGGCTGAGATTTTCAATTACAAATTCATGCATACTTATTCGACTGCTGCAGTCACCCAGAATTAATATATTTTGCAATGAACAAGAGGAAGCATCACTTAATGTTCACCGAAGCTCGAAATGTCCTGTTAAATACAGTTTAACCCAATTTAGCTTGAAATACACAACACTACACTGGGGATGACCACAATAAAGATATGCCAGAGATAGGACAGGATTTAGTTGTGTGTTGCATTATTTTTATAAGCCATGCACATGATATATGGATATTTTATATATACAGTATATAGATATTTTTTATATATATATATATATATATATATATATATATATATATATATATATATCAATTCTGATGATGAAGAAAAGGTTCATGTCCTAGGATTGTGTGAATCCTAAGGGTATATCCACATGGGGCAGATATTTACAGAAATCTCTGCAACTATCCCATTCATCTGAATGGGTCTTGCAGAAATCCATGCACATGCTGCAGAAACAACTCCAAACAGATGTATGGAACACGTTTTCAGTGGCAGAAATTTCTGCAACAAATCTACCAACTGTGAATCTACCCTTAGGGCATGTTCAGACGTGGCCGAAATTTTCCACAAGTTTGCGGCAATTACGCAACGAATCTGCAGCAAAATTTGCATATTTGACAGTTAATTTAGACATGGCGGATATCACAGCGGGCTTGCCACAGATTTCAGCCTTTGCATCGAAGAAAGCTGAAATCCGCAGTGAAAAGCCGCTGCTTCTCCGCCACGGACTGTGCATGCTGCGGAGTAAAAATTCTGCACCGCAGCCTAAATTCCGCACTGTTAATTTCCGCAATGTCTAAACTAAGTTTCCTAAAAAGTTATAGAAGCCAAAGGAAAAAAAAGCTGCTGCGGATTTCAATCTCGGCCTGTCCGCAGTGGAATTCCGCCACGTCTGAACATGCCCTAAATCTTCAAGACCGCACTAAAAAGTTGTGAAGCACAAATCATCACTGATAACTTAATAAAGGCAGTGGCCTTTACCTGTGTGTACAAAACCTGAGAGCCTGATAGCTGAGGGGGCTCACAAATCCCCTTCGGGGACATCACTAACCCAGATACATTGATATCATAAGTATGCCAGCACAATCTCAATCTGCTCCAGGCAAAAGGCCATACAGTTGTAAAATGTCCAATATATACTCAAGATTCAATTCCAAAGAAATATGTAAACAACTAAACCAATAGGTGATTCAAATTATGTTATATGATATGCTACAAATTCAATTAAAATAATTTCTCTGTCAAGTACCACAGGACTGTATAAATGCAAATACAAACCAACGCTATGCCATTGCCAATGGCAGCCAATCAAATTTTTGCTGCCATTTTTATCTATAAATTTAGAAAGCCAATACCCTATATGCTACTGTCAACAAAGCCCTATTTTTCTTTTTTTTACACATTTGAAATGTTTCACCACACTAGAAAACCATCAGACAATCAGAACTCACGATATTAGAGTTTTAGAAAAACGTTGGTTACTTACCCACATCAACGATATTTTTAAATAGAAAAACATAGTCTGGGTCATCTCCATTGATTGAAGGCAGAGCTGACTTTTTCTTGGACTTTAATTTTGGAGATGGTATTGCCATAGCGGCTTAAACGAAAAACTTTCCAAAAATTTCTGATTAAATCCGCCAGTATAATCCTTCAGTCTACTCCACCAGTAGAGCTTGTGCCAGTTTTCAGATAGTTCTTTACTAACCATCCAATGTTATAGAAACCTGATCCGTTCGTTGGTTTCTGCAAGATGTACAGAAATCGAAATCTGGCACTTGGAATCTTTTTCTTCTCTTACATTTCGACGTCAAAGGCGGTCATCGTGAACCAGTGATCATCTCACCTACACATACTTGCTCCACAAAGAATCAGGTATGATCTTGGAGAGAGGTGTGCCCGGATCATGCCCAGTAAAGACAATTGTTTACGACTTGTCTCCAGATGATTACGGCTATACTAAAAAACGTCTGTCCCCCTCGCAGATCTAGATATTCACCCTGTCAAGGCAAAATATATTTTTTTTTAGGAAGTCATTATGATCTTACAGACAACAACTAAAATTTGTAAGAAGAAAAATCCCAATTGACCCAAAAATATTATTTCAAAGTACTCAGGATAATATAAAGCTTTTATACTGAACATGTGCAAGTAGATGCTTTTCAAAGTATTAATAATATTACCAAAATGGTCAGTACTATGATAGTTTTTGACATCTTAAAACAGAATATATTTGCATGTCACAAATTTCATTGCAAATCCCTGAAATGATTGCTTTATCCCTAGTTTTAATGTGCATAGCCATACAAATCCTTCTTTAAATCCAGGATCCTGATGTATTACACAGACACAGCCTAACATTTTATTTGCATGGTTCTGTCCACTATCCTAAAATGAGGGATTACATCCATTGTTTTTGTGTTTAGTTGACAAACATCTTCTTCAAGCATTGTGAAAGAGACCTAAGGCTTTGTTCACATCTGTGTCAGGGCTCCGTTCCGACTGAGCTTTCCGTCGGAATGGAGCCCTGACTGACACAAATGGAAACCAGTTTCCGTTTCCATCACCATTGCTTGTTAGGGTATGTTCACACGCAAACTTAAAAACGTCTGAAAATACGGAGTTGTTTTCAAGGGAAATTTTTGGAGCGGTTTTCTATAGTCTATGAAAAATGTCTCCAAAAACGTCCCAAGAAGTGACTTGCACTTCTTTTTTGTGGCTGTTTTTTTACGCGGCCGT
Organism: Rhinoderma darwinii; assembly: GCF_050947455.1. Lineage (NCBI taxonomy): Eukaryota > Metazoa > Chordata > Amphibia > Anura > Rhinodermatidae > Rhinoderma > Rhinoderma darwinii. Next base: position 30,036,708 of record NC_134696.1, on the reverse strand, counting down.
TTTTCAAAACATCTGCGAAAAAAATGGCCCGTCGGAACAGAACACCGTTTTTCCCATTGCAATCAATGGGCAGATGTTTGGAGGCATTCTGCTTCCGATTTTTTGGCTGTTTACGGCCCGAAAATAGCCTGTGTGAACATACCCTAATGGTGACGGATCCGGTGCCAATGGTTTGCATCAGTTGTGCAGGGGTTCCGTCGTTTTGACGGAATCAATAGCGTACTCGACTACGCTATTGATTCCGTCAAAACGACAGAACCCAACGGAACCCCTGCACAACTTAGACAAACGGAAACCATTGGCACCGGATCTATCAACCTTGAAACCTCTGGTTTCCGTTTGTGTCAGTCAGGGCTCCGTTTCGCAGACGCAGATGTGAACAAAGCCTTAGATGTCTCGAAAAGCTTACATCTATAATCTATTTAGTTAGCCAATAAAGACCTGGTGCTATATCTTGAGATAATTGCTACAGTCATGATGATACTGAGCATATGTACAACCCATGTCCTATACATTTCTTCCTAACATGTAATAGTCTCTACTACTATAGGATCCTCCTGATATTTGCCTTTAGGATGCCACATTTTAGTATGGAAGATCCAGAGAGAATCCGATTTTTTTTTATTTTGGTTTTTGGTCATTTCCCCTGGTTTTCACAACTGTCAGTGTGTGGATAATTCACTACATAACCCATAAAGACTGATCGATAGAAACTGAAGACCAAGTGACTATCATATTAGAATGATAAATATTGTCACATGCTGACACTCTTCCTTATGTAAATTTTGATGTCATATAACAATGTCCAAAATGCTGCTTTATCCAGGAACTGCTTATAACCAAAATCAACCTTTTACTGTGGCGAGCACATTTAACACTTTTCTTGGATGGGTAGCACTCCATGACGTAATGTCAGAACATGGCATCTTCATATGTGCACCCTGTATACAAATGCCTTCTGAGAAGACCTCACAGTAACTTCCTGTCAGGTGGACTACAAAAATATGGCCACTGAAATCCTAAACTGAAACCTAATCTGCCTCCTGATATTGCTGTGTGACATCGGAGTCAATTCAACATTAGAGACTGCTATTCCGAGAGTGGTCTTGACAAATGATGGCGGCACATGGAGTCCATATTACCGACCTGTAGGCACTCCATGTACTTACAGGTCCATGATTTGGACTTGTAGGCACTCTATGTGCTGCCGTATGGTGCCTCTGTGAGGCACATAATCTCTACTAGAAGCAATGTACTGACAGCATGTGCATCAGTATAAAATCTGAGGTACATGGAGGTACAATTTGGCCCCATAGCAAGCGGTGTGTGCATGGTCCTAAGAGTTATAGCTAGAGGGACCTATAACGCAGGCAGACACAGAGCCCCAACACTAGTCACACCAGCGACAGCTAAAATGCCCCCACCAGAACTAAATGGTGAAAATAAACAAATACCCATAGAACATATCAACATTTTATATTTTTGTATTAAAATAGGTATTCATCATGTACCTAAGAAAACTATGCAAAGAAAGAACGGAGTCTGCGCCTTTCCTCATCAAATTTAATTTAATTGTGCGAGCATATTTTTGTGAGTTATGACTAAAAGCAGCACATGTCTGCAGGAACATAACATGCAATTACATTTTATTGAAAGTATCAGGAGTCTTCTTGCCATCTTTGCTATGGACCGGATTGGTTTAGTCAAATGCAGTGAAAATGTTCTAGTTAAAGAAGGCTTTTATTTCTGCATGGTTAATTATATGTTAAGCCCCAAAAACTCACGTCAGCATATTTCATTAAAAAAAAGGACAAGTTGAAACTACAAAATGAACTTGTCAAAAACATAGAGTTCAATGTGATCTAAAACATTAATGATTTTCCTACCATTCTGTATGGTAGATACACAACTCTTTGTTTAAAAATGACTTAAAGAGGCTCTGTCACCAGATTATAAGTGCCCTATCTCCTACATAATGTGATCAGCGCTGTAATGTAGATAACAACAGTGGTTTTCATTTTGAAAAACTACCAATTTTGAGCAAGTTATGAGCAATTTTAGATTTATGCTAATTAGTTTTTTAATAGACAACTGGGCGTGTTTTTACTTTTTTACCAACTGGGCGTTGTAAAGAGAAGTGTATGACGCTGACCAATCAGTGACCAATCAGCGTCATACACTTCTCTCCATTCATTTTTAGCAGTACTCGTAACACAGCGTGATCTCGCGAGATCACGTGTGCTGTCACTCAAAGAAACTTGAAGTGTCGGGAGTGATGAATAGACATCGCGACCTGGCTGGAGGTGATGTCTATTCACTGCTAAGACACTTCAGTAAAGTAAATATGGGAGTATGTGACTGCACAGCGTGATCTCGCGAGATCACGCTGTGTTGCGAGTACTTCTAAAAATGAATGGAGAGAAGTATATGACGCTGATTGGTCACTGATTGGTCAGCGTCATACACTTCTCTTTACAACACCCAGTTGTTAAAAAAGTAAAAACACGCCCAGTTGTCTATTAAGAAACTAATTAGCATAAATCTAAAATTGTGCATAACTTGCTCAAAATTGATCGTTTTTCAAAATAAAAACAACTGTTGTTATCTACATTACAGCGCAGATCAGATTATGTAGGAGATAGGGCACTTATAACCTGGTGACAGAGCCTCTTTAAAGGTGTTCTCTGAGATTACTCTCGTCGCTGGGCTGTGTCTGTTATTCTATGACAATGTGGTCCCAAAAGTGAGTTCTTGTGGGCTGTGACTATATAGACATGCTGCAGTACACATGCAGCTCCATTGAATAGGTTCAATGAATCCTCAGTAGGGGTGTAAACCTCCATGCATTACACAGACAGCCCATTAATTTTAAAGATAAAACACATAATACTTAAAGTGTAACTAAACTTTTAAAATGATCGCTAAAACAATGTGGCAGAAACGCTCGGGTAAGCGCTGTGCCACTTCGTTTCTGATCGGCTTTACCGGGGCAGTGTACGGGCTTAATAGAAAGTCTAAGAGTCCGTATACCGCTCACTCAGCTTTTAAAGGAATGCCGATCAGAAACTAAGCGGCACAGCGCCCACCCAGGTGCTTATGCCACTTAGTTGCAGCGATGGACCCCCGCCGATCAAAACTTCTGACATGTCACTATGATATGTCAAAAGTTTTCTAAATGTTTAGTTACCCTTTAATTTCTCACTACTTGCTACTAGGTTCCATAGCAGATTACAACTATTCGTTTGGGGGGGGGGGGGTCCCAGCGGTGGTATACCCTGGGATCAGCTTATTTTTGGATGATCCTTCTTACAAAAAAGGATTTTTAAAAGTGGACAACCCATGTGAATGAAAGGCATTTAGATAAACTTGAGAACTTCTTTAATATGAGAGTAGGTTCACATTTGTAACTCTTTTGGAGAAATATAAGTATCTTTATCACAACGGATCAAAATGCATTTGACAACTTATATAAATGATATCAAAATTTTAAATTTTCTCAATCCACGCCTATATTTCTCAGTAAAAATATGTTTTTTATTTGTTGTTATTTTCAAAGCCACGCTATCTTTTTTGATCCTATTGAAAAAAAAACAAAGCCAATGAAACAGATTAAAATGAATGCCATAACCAGTCCACCCACCTTTGTCTCTAACCCATTTAACTGGGAAGTGCGGACTGCTCTGTTTCTTTACTTATTTGATTAATTTAAAAAAATGACCAAACCAGCTTGAATTAAAACTTGGCTTAAAATCCATATTGAGAATTAAAATAATTTTGTAGAAGCAGGTGCAGATGTTTGTGACTTTCCTTTTCTCATGTTTATGTTGCCATACGATATAAGACAAGACTGTTTTTTTTATTCCAATCTAGCCCTGTCATTAGATCTTTGCATTTCTCCTGCCTTCAGCACAGGAGATTCCCCAATATCGCCCTACCAATAAATCTGTCTTTAAGTATTGACAACAGAGATAAGCAAATGTTTTAAGAATACAAACCTTTCTACCGTAATTCCGACACAGAAAGAAAATATCAATTATGGCAGCAGCCTACAATCCATCTCGATACCTCACCACAGTAAGATTAGTGGGTAAGTTGCCCTCCCATAATATAGTGGTGGCATTATAATTGCTAACTTTAACTGTAGTAGTATTTCTAAAATAATATGCATGTTAAAGACAATAGACTTTACACTATCCTGGATTCACTATGTGAAAAATTGGCCCTTTCATCGATAATTACAGAGATAACCCCTATCCACAAATTTAGAGCATACCTACGTCAGAGAAACTCCTCTGTCGGCCAGAGTGGTGAGCCACTAAGTAAGGCCCCATGCACACGACCGTGTTCGGTCCGTGATATACGGTTCGCATGTCGGCCACATTTCCCGGACCGAACACAGTGCAGTGAGCCGGGCTCCTAGCATTATAGTTATGTACGATGGCAGAAGTCGCTGCCTCGCTGCGGAACTACTGTCCCGTATACTGAAAACATGACTACAGGATCTGACAGACCTGTCCATGTATTACATGGGTGGCCATCCATTGGAATGTATGGCAGAATGGGACTTCCCCTGGCATACAGCTGATCACGGCGGCTCTAGGAGATGAACTTGCAGCAATCAGCTGATCGCCGCTGCGGTTGCCTGCAAGTAGGGGTTGTCTTCATAGGACAACCCCTTTCAGCCTGCCAGGAGCCAAAATTTTGAATGAGAATTCGGTTAATATGAGATGAGTGAGTAGAATGTTGAGTACTGTGCTGCAGAATATGTTGCCATTATATAGGAAATAAATAAAACAAAAAATATATAAAAAATATACAGATACTGTGTGTGTGTGTGTGTGTGTGTGTGTGTGTGTGTGTGTGTGTGTGTGTGTGTGTGTGTGTGTGTGTGTGTGTGTGTGTGTGTGAAATTCTTATTTAACCCTCTTAATGGATGCTGAATGTTCTTTAGAGAAGCTTTCACTTACTCCACATACTTCATTCCAAGGAAAGGAAATCACCGCAAGTCTTTGCTTGTCCTGAAACACATCACCTAATCAAACAAAGCAAACGTTCTTGTGGGATTCTGCAAGTACCAAGGAATGACGTATATACCGAAATCATCCAACTACAATGAGAACTTTCCGTGATGAAGAAATTAGACCGTTTGTGATTCAATGAAAAGACATGCACACACACATATATAAACAAGACAAACGCATTCTCAATCACTGTCTTACACTCTTGTATGTTATGCATAATGATGTTTGTGACAACTGTTTTATTAGTCACTATAGGCCTCAACCTCTCTATTCCTTTACCAGGTTTTGATGCCCAGCTGGTTCATATGTGTCCTAGGTCAGTGCTTCTTAATGTTTCTAAGCCAACTACCCCCTAATGAAATAAATGATATCAGAGTACCCTCAATGCTACGATCACACACTGTGCTACACATTAAAAGCGCAGCATGGGCACAGAGCTATCCCCCCTGGAGACTTTAGTAGCTAATCATAGACATCACCCATTGGTGTGCGTAATACTTTCTACAGTCTATAGAGGGTTGGGCCCCTATTCATGCACCCTTATACTGAATCACCCGGTGTTATCTAAACCTACGCCATAATCATAGACATCAATATAAAAGAACGCACATAGGCTCCAGCAGAGAAACTCAAGGCCCATTGACTACTGGAATTTGTCCAGCCTGATAAAATATAACAGAGATGTAGCCAACAAAAGTGCTGCATTGCCCAGTGGACCCTACTACAGATACGTGGTTGGGTCACATGCACTGCATATGTGGGAAGGGGATAGGTGGGGGGTATTTGGGAAGTTTGTATAATAAGTAAGAATACTAGTGATTGATGGGGATGGGGAGGATTTACAAAAATGCTACAAATATACAAAATTACAGAACATTTTGCCACCTTTGTCGTTAAGACAGATAATTAACAGTCTGTAAGCACTAGATGCAGAGTCATTTACTTTGATCGCTCCAAAACTTCATGGTTAATTGTGTAACTCATTAGTGCCCTTTCATCAACTCCATAGACATATCAGTCTTCAGCAGTGAAATTCAGAAGGTTAACCCATCAGAGGCATAGATGATGTCTCCAGGACAAGCTGACAGGCTTAGACATTTAATATTTTATCTTCCTTCCGTGCCTTCCCAAGTACATATCAACACACTAAACAGCTGTCTAATTCATTCCAAGGGTAATTTTGTTACACCTTCAAGAAGTGTATAAACATCCGCTCTTCATTAATTATTGAAGAATATGTTTATGAATAACTATTAAAATTTATTGTGGGTGGCAAATAAGTTTCCTGATTAATATGAAGACACAAAACTTTGGAGACAAAATGCAGCATTAGTAGCACATAACTGTCACCAGTAATTGCGTCACACTATAATACAAGGCAAATGTTCAGAGATTATCTGTCCAACGAGGATTTAAAGAAGAGTGTAATACATACAGTCGGGTCCAGAAGTATTTGGACAGTGACACAATTTTAATTTAGCCTCTTTACACCTCCACAATGGATATTAAATAAAGCAATGAAGATGTGATTGAAGTGAAGACTTTCAGATTTAATTCAATGGGTTTAACAAAAATATTGCATTAACCATTTATGAAATACAGCCATTTTTGTTATGAGGATCAAGTCACCCTGCTTTCCAATGTCAGAGATCCTTCCTGCAGAGGGGGCATTGTTAATGTCAAAGCTGAACCCCCATAGAGGCTGCAGTATAATAATGGATATACTTAGATCTGCACCCTAAAGGGGTTGTTCCAACTGGATATCCCTGTCGTGGAATGAAGAAACCCCAGGGCTCAGTTGACATCCGGATTCTCTCATACCCGACAATCAGCTGCTATAGTCAGGGGAAGCAGGGTAAATGTTGTATTACGTGGCCCCCAGTAAAATTATTGGGTGACCATTTAAAACATGGTTGGATTGAGCTTGCTAGAGGAGAAGTCCCTCCTCGGTTCAAAGATGAGGTCCGCAAGCAAAAGATTCCCCTCTATGATTTAATATGCTTTGATAGGGTATAGGTACAGGGTTTGCACTAATGGAGAAATGTCTTTAATCCAGCATGACATTATTTGCCTACTTACAGTACCTACCTGTGTCTAGACCGTGGTACAAGTTACACAATGTACAGAAAGGAAAAGAGACTATATACATCTACTTTAAAGGGGTTTTCCCATCAGAGACATTCATGACATACCCACCACCGGGACCTGCACCTATCTCTAGAACGGGGTCCCCTAAACCCCGTTCTACCTTTGTTTGTTCTCGCTGCCTCCCTCCTGTGGATATGTCATAAATGTCTCTCATGGGAAAACCCCTTTGTGTAGTTATTATGCAGACATTAGAGAAATCACAAATCACTAAATTCATTCCAGGTGAAGCACCATTATTTGGCTTATTTTATCATGCAAACTGAGCATTGAGGCTCATTACTATTCCACTAATTACTGTTTCCTCACTTTGTGAGCCAAGAAAGATCTCCAGTTTTGTATAGCCTCTTCAAATTTGCATATCATACAAAAACATCTTCGGTCTGTGTTACAGAGTGCACACAACTGTCTATGAAATCAGGATTCCCACTAGTAAACTGTTTTCGGTCCATTATTATTTTTCCCATTTTGGAAACGGCCTTCAGAGTTTTTGTCAGTAGTTAATGAGCTCCTCAGTGCTTGGTTTGTTTGTCGATGGGCAATGATTAAAACTTCAGCTACATCAGCAGTAATCAGTCTATGCACATTAACACAAACTCCCACATGAAGGGCCAAACAGGAAGGAATGTAATGCTACAGAGACTAACAGAATAACAAGTATCAGGTGGTCTTATGTTTTGGAACTAATAACACTCTTTTCACTGTAAGGAATGTAACATCAGGTGCTTGGCAATATTCGAAACCGAGAGATATTCAGGTCTGGGCATGTAGTCTCCACTATAACATAGTGCCATTACCTAGTAAGGGATGAGGACTCGCAGGACTGGGAACACAAATGGAAGGGCACACCTGGAAAGTACAACAATCATCTAATAGGGATCCACACACTGAACATCCTTGCTTTAAACCAGATGGTAAGTATAGTAATAGACCTATCTTAGTAGGTTTAAATGCTATAATTAAAAGCATGTTATGAAATAGAAAAGCCACAAACCATTCACCACAGGATTGTTATACTTACTTATAAATACTGTTCCTTATTACTTCCAGGAATCTCCTGGGAGAATAACTACTAACAAATAATGGTTCACTGGGTGAGAAAAAGGAATGCAACAGATGGAAAAATATTGAGGAGCACATGTTCAGTAAGCTGTTGCAAAGCATGATTATTTGGATTTTATGCCTTAAGATTTGTATCAGTGGAATCTTCTGCATTTCATGGAATCTGCCTAAAAAAGGTGTGTGTGTGTGTGTACGGGTGTGTGTGTGTGTGTGTGTGTGTGTGTGTGTGTGTGTGTGTGTGTACGGGTGTGGGGAGATCCTTGGGCAGCCACACATGGAGATGACATTTTCAGACAGATTTGACTTCAATTGGACTTCAGTCGGAGATAGCCGAGTGCTGTACTTGGCTGTCTCCATCAGTATCATAGACTTTGAATTGAGGGGCAGCGTGTATGCTCGACTGCCACTCCATTCAAACTCCTTTTCACTGCGGTCATGCAGTGAGAAGGAACGGGGAGCTGATCTAGTGATTGGCGGGGGTCCCAGTGGTGGTTAGGTGATAAATGTCCATCTCGGGACAACCCCTTTAAGAAATTATTCTGGAAAGAATTTTGGACCTATTCAAATAACAAAAGAAAACACAAAAAAACAAAAATGGTGTTCAAAGGTTAACATACATTTTATGCTGCTCCTACATAGACACATACTATGGACATTGTCCATTAACCATGATGCCAAATCCTGAGGCTAACATTATCAGGTAAGACAATTCTTAAAACAGCATGCAATATCAAAGTGGAATCAAACGTTCCAAACTTCCAGATAATTGCAAAAAAAATAAATAAAAACAAGGATATTCGGGTGCTGCTGAGAAGGACCAGATGGAGCTTAAAATCTGTTATAGATAAAAAATGTATCTAGATTGGCAACGTGTTTTGACATAAGATTAATGTCTTCATCAGACCATATAATACTGGGGTACAAACAGAGGTATAAATACACATGAAAATTAGCGGCAAAAAGACAATTGGAAGTGACATCATAAGTGGGAAAAGCTAAAACCAATGGAAAAAAATTGTGAATAAGATATAAATAAATAGAAAATAAGTTACAATCGTGAAATGGTAAAAGGATGATAGTTATGTATCAAGAGTGTGGAAGAGATACTGTCAATCGGTGATCTATTATGTATAAGGCTTTATTCACATCTGCGTCAGGGCTTCATTCTGACGTTCCGTCTGAGCTTTCCGTCAGATTGAAACCCTAACTGAAACAAACGGAAACCATAGGTTACCGTTTGCATCACCATTGATTTCAATGGTGACAGATCAGATGCAAATTGGTTCCGTCATTTTGACGGAATGAATACCGTAGTCGACTACTGTTCTAACAGAACATCAGAACAGAACCCTGACACAGATGTGAACGAAGCCTAAGAGGACTGGGACATGTGTGCTGCAGTACATGTACTAGCAGATAAATTAGTCGAAAGGGAGGTGAAGTTGGGAAGCTGAAGAAGAATGCTGGGGAGGACCGTCAGCTACAATCTGTTTTTAACTTCAAATGTCACTGACGGTCCTCCCCAGTATCCCTCTCAAGTTTCCAACTTCACTTCCTTTTCCACTAACTTACCTGCTCCTGCCCATACAGCAGCACACATGTCCCTTATACGTATATCAGACATTATTTACTCGCCTTTGTTTTCCACTTCCAGTCTTGCAAGATTCCAGATTAAAAGGCAGTTTGAAGCTGAAAACAAGTGCTAGATCACTAAATGTCTTATTAACTCCTTAACGCCGAAGGACGGATATATCCGTCCTCAGCAGCTGCTAGTTCGCGCAGGAGGACGGATATATCCGTCCTGTGATGGCGCGGGTACTGAGACTGTACCCACGCGATCAGCGGCAGGAGCACGTCTGTTATACACAGCCTGGCTCCTGCTGCAACTGCCGGAATCGAAGCGCGCGCCGATTCCGGCAGTTTAACCCATTAAATGCCGCTGTCAATAGTGACAACGGCATTTAATGCGTTTGACAGGGAGGGAGCTCCCTCTCTCACCCGATCGGCGCCCCCGGAAAACAAATCGCGGGTCGCCGTCGGGTTTCCATGACAGCCGGGGGCCTAACAAAGACCCCCAGGTCGGTCTTCAGCATCTGCCTGTTAGGCGATGCCGGAGGCATGGCCTAATAGATTGCCTGTCAGTTTTACATTGACAGGCAATAATGCTTTGGTATACGAAGTATACCAAAGCATTATATATGCGATCGGCACATCGCATAGTGAAGTCCCCTGGTGGGACTAAAAAAAAAAAAGTAAAACAGTTAGTTAAAGTTTGTGAAAAAAACTAAAATATAATTACAGTCAAAGTCAAATAAAACTACTTTTTTGGCCCAAAAAGTGGTTTTATTTAGTAAAACGGTCAAAACAAATCACACATACACATATATGGTATCCCCACGTTCGTAACAACTTGATCAATAAAATGAACATATTAATTAAACCGCCGGATGAACGGCGTCCAAAGAAAACGCAAAAACAACAACAAAATGGCCCGGTCATTAAGGGGTTAAAAGAATTTACCTGTGTAATAATAGTATATGCTTATTTTTTAATAGACACATCCCTTTATCACAGGCAGCACTTGCCTTGTCAGGTTATGTCAGCATTCCATTGCAATGAGCTCAAATATTTTATCCTAGACCACAGGAATCTATCAATAAAACTAAATCAGAACAAAAAATACATATGTTTACTAACTCTTAAGAAGGCAGCCAAGTGGTTTTATGGTAGACGCAGCCCATAATTCCATTCCGAGTGAGTTAGAACATGCACTGGTAAATTACAATTTAATTGGGAAATGAGAAGGTTGACAAAAATGGAAAAAAAAAAACATGTCTAACATACAAAGGGAGAAAGCTTTACCATAAATACATAGAAAACATTAAAATATACTTTTAATGGGAAACACAATTTAAGAAATTTAATTGAAACGCACAGTAGGCACAACAAGTACTAGAAAAATAAGGTAATAAATTAAAAAATAAATAAAAATGTAATAGTCTACACTAGAAATCAGCAACAGCCTGGACGAATACTACAGTAAAGTTTTACATTTGAAATTACTTAGCGGTGTCTTAATACGATGCTATTATTGAAATTGGTCCGTTTATTGGCATGCTGCAGGACTGTACATAATTTTAACTTCTCTGCACTTTCTCAGGAAATGTACTGGAAGGCTGTTTATGGCAGTCTGCACTCTGCCAATGCACTGCAGACTCAGGCTGCCATAAAGAAGGATTTGTTTTTCGCTGCGTTTTTTACGGCCGTTTTTGGAGCTTTTTTCAATAGAGTCTATGGAAAACCGCTCCAAAAACGTCCCAAGAAGTGTCTTGCACTTCTTTTTCGCGGCCGTTTTTTTACGCGTAAAGAAACGCAGCGAAAAACGCTCCGTCGCTTCCCATTTTTCAGCCGTTTTTCAGGCATTTACGGCTCCAAAAACGGCTGTGTGAACATACCCTAAGGGTATGTTCACACGATTAACAAAATACGTCTGAAAATACGGAGCTGTTTTCAAGGGAAAACAGCTCCTGATTTTCAGACGTTTTTTGAGCAACTCGCGTTTTTTGCGCCATTTTCGCAGCGTTTTTATGGACGTTTTTGTAGCGGTTTTCAATAGAGTCGGCTCCAAAAATAGAACGGCTCCAAAAAAAGTCCCAAGAAGTGTCCTGCACTTCTTTTGACGAGCTGTCATTTTACACGCCGTATTTTGAAAGTGACGCTTAAAATGACAGCTCGTTGGCACAGAACATCGTAAGACCCATTGCAAGCAATGGGCAGATGTTTGCCGACGTATTGGAGCCGTCTTTTGAGGCATAATTCGAGGCGTAAAATGCCTCCATTATGTCTGAAAAGAGGTCGTGTGAACATACCCGAAGGGTTTTATCAGCAGGTCTGTTGAACCTGCTAGTAATATAAAGTGTATGGGTAATGGCAGACCATGCTGGCCATTTATTGTTAGAGCAAAAAAAAAGATGGCATGTTGGACTTTTTTGGGGTGATCCTATTGTTACCCCTGGGTATAATAAGTGCCCAGCAGCAAAGCCTGAAGAGCCCTTTACCACTTAAAATTTATAAATTCTGAATCATCCTCTCATGTGCAGTCTTTTACTATTCTATTCAGTCACATCTGACTTATTTTGGTCTCCTACATAGATGGTAATTAATTTGGTCTCCTACATAAATCACAAATGCTGAGTGACCACCACTCATGCCGGCTTTTACATGGCTGACAGGGGTTGTCAGATGTTTGCCGACGTATTGGAGCCGCCTTTTCAGGCGTAATTCGAGGCGTAAAATGCCTCCATTACGTCTGAAAAGAGGTCGTGTGCACATACCCTAAGGGTATGTTCATATGCAGAGTCAAAGACGTCTCAAAATACAGAGCTGTTTTCAAGGGAAAACGGCCCCTGATTTTCAGACGTTTTTTTTAGCAACTCGCGATTTTCGCAGAAGAAAAGAAAAGAAAACGGCTCCAAAAATGTCCCAAGAAGTGTCCTGCACTTCTTTTGACGAGCCGTCATTTTACACGCTGTATTTTGACAGCGACGCGTAAAATGACAGCTCGTCTGCACAGAACATCGTTAGACCCATTGCAGGCAGTGGGCAGATGTTTGCCGACGTATTGGAGCCGTCTTTTCAGGCGTAATTCGAGGCAGGGGTCTCAAGCACGCAGGCCGCATGCGGCCCATGCGGCTGTCATCTGCGGCCCGCGGGACACAGAGCCGCTAGTATAGGCTCTGCTCCGAGACTCTGGAATTCCCTGACATCGCTGTCCACATATGAACAGCGATGTCTGGGGCTTCCCCAGAGCCGGAGTCCCGTGTAGAGCGCTAGTACAGGCTCTGCTCCGGGACTCTGTGGAATTCCCTGACATCGCTGTCCATATATGGACAGTGTGTCAGGGTCTTCCCCAGAGCGGAGTCCCGGGCAGAGCGCTAGTATCGGCTCTGCCCCGGGACTCTGTGGAATTCCTTGACATCGCTGTCCATGATTGGACACACGATGTCTGGGGCTTCCCCAGCGCGGAGTCCCGTGCAGAGCGCTAGTACAGGCTCTGCTCCGGGACTCTGTGGAATTCCCTGACATCGCTGTCCATATATGGACAGTGTGTCCGGTTCTTCCCCAGAGCAGAGTCCCGGACAGAGCGCTAGTATAGGCTCTGCTCCGGGACTCTATGGAATTCCCTGACATCGCTGTCCATATATGGACAGTGTGTCAGGGTCTTCCCCATAGCGGAGTCCCGGGCAGAGCGCTAGTATCGGCTCTGCTCCGGGACTCTATGGAATTCCCTGACATCGGTGTCCATGTTTGGACACACGATGTCTGGGGCTTCCCCAGAGCCGGAGTCCCGTGCAGAGCGCTAGTACAGGCTCTGCTCCGGGACTCTATGGAACTTCCTGACATCGCTGTCCATATATGGACAGTGTGTCAGGGTCTTCCCCAGAGCGGAGTCCCGGGCAGAGCGCTAGTATCGGCTCTGCTCCGGGACTCTGTGGAATTCCCTGACATCGGTGTCCATGTTTGGACACACATTGTCTGGGGCTTCCCCAGAGCCGGAGTCCCGCGCAGAGCGTTAGTATAGGCTCTGCTCCGGGACTCTGTGGAATTCCCTGAAATTTTAAACCTAGCGGCATTATTATAGTAATGTAGCGTTATAGTATATCAAATAAGTAACTGATTAACAATAATTTTGTATTGTATCAAATTTGAAAGTAATGCGGCCCGTCAACTTCCCATTTTCTATATGTGGCCCACTTACCCGGCCGAGTTTGAGACCCCTGCCCTAAGGGTATGTTCACACGATTAACAAAATACGTCTGAAAATACGGACCTGTTTTCAAGGGAAAACAGCTCCTGATTTTCAGATTTTTTTTGAGCAACTCGCCTTTTTCGCTGCGTTTTTTTACGGCCATTTTTGGAGCTGTTTTCATTGGAGTCTAGGAGAAAACGTCCCAAGAAGTGTCCTGCACTTCTTTTGACGAGCCGTCATTTTACACGCCGTATTTTGACAGCGACGCGTAAAATGACAGCTCGTCTGCACAGAACATCGTAAGACCCATTGCAAGCAATGGGCAGATGTTTGCCGACGTATTGGAGACGTATTTCAGGCGTAATTCGAGGAGTAAAACGCCTCCATTACGTCTGAAAAGAGGTCGTGTGCACATACCCTCATTGTGATGATTTACTTTAAATTGTTCATGGACCTATGTGCCCAGCATTGAAAGTGAATGTTTGGCTAGCATTGTGCAATTCATCTACTGCCAAGCCACAATCTCTTTCAACTGCACAACTATGATTCCAATGTGCGTGTGCAGCATTATGCATTAAATACAAGGATCATGTTTTTAACTGCATATATTAGAATCATTACAGATTACCAGTGACTGAGAGTAAGGGAATCTGTATGGGTCCACAGCTAGAGAGGGAGAGTAGAGAAAAGACCTGTACAATAAGTTTTCTTTATTGGCATACTTGTCAGGGTTAGGGATGGCTGGGAAGGACTCTAGTCTTCTTTGTGGAGACTTCACTAAATGACAGGTCTGAATGGTGCTGTGTGAATAGAAACGGCTCCCTGTCTGACTCTCTTTTGTAGTGAACAGAATATTTGGCAAGGAAAGAGCTATGGAGGGGGATCTCGAAAAAGAATTCTCATCCTGTTATGGGTCAATGATCCTTCTGCAGATCTAGTTTTCTATTAAATTCCTAGATTTACTGCTGCAAAAGTTTGCATATTTAATATTATTTTAATGACAAAGCCCCTTTGTGTTCATGAAAAAGTTTTGCAATTGAAATAAAATGCATCTAAAATTTTTGGGAAAAATTGAGGTCAGATTATAAAGAGTATCCTGGGCTTTTCAGTGATAACTTAACATTTTATTCTACAAGAGAAAACTGAAAGGTATTATACTTGCGGCTGCCACACACATCATTTTCTTTTTTTACAATTACATGTCTTTGCTTTTTTTTTTTTAAGCCAGAATGTGCAATTTGATACCAGTTCTAGGGCTGTGTTTCGTGATCCCAGGGACGTAGGGATCTATTGAAGCATTTCAGGATGTTATTAGTGTGTAGAGAACCGTGCTGACCTTTCTAGGGCATCTCCAGTTCTGAGGAAAAAAATCCACCAGTAGATGTGACCTGGAAACATCATTTTATATATTATATATTTTATACCCATATTTCTAAATATGCAAGATTGTTTCTGGATTGTTTTTTTCAAAAGAGTCAGCTCTCCAGACTGCATGTTTTAGTAAATTCTTGCATTCCCTATAAAATAACAATTGCGAGGCATATTTTCTTACAACTGCATTGTGTTGTTCCTCTGTTATTCCTCCTGGAAATGTATGACTAAATTGATGACTCAGTGTTACCATTCTCTTTGTTAATGGAGCGTGTCCCTACATCCTCTGACACTGTCGAATTAGGAGCGGGAATGGCAAGTTGTCAATTTGCTTGTACATTTACAGAAGGAATGACAGAATGGTACAATGCAGAGTTCTAAGAAAAGGTGCTCCAGCGTTGTTATTTCATAAGAAATAAAAGTACTTTCTAAGGCCTCATGCACACGACCGTAAGGGTTTTTACTGTCCGCAAATACGGATCAGACGGCTACGGATACACATCTTTAATCATCCACAATTGCGGAAGCGTCGATAGACCTCAATGGGGGAGTCCATTCCACAATTGCGGACAAGAATAGGACATGTTCTATAATTTGCAGATCATTTCTATGGCCTGGATACACATCCATAAATATACGGAAAGGTGGCCTATAGAAATGAATGGTTTCCGCAATTTCATCCATAATTACGGATGAAAATTACGGTCGTGTGCAGGGGGCCTAAAACACACATATTAGAAGAGCTGACAAGTCCTGTATAAGATAACTCTGCTCTATGGGTGACTCTGTGATTACTGTTGCCACACATGCCCATGGGTTTGAGTCCAACCTGGACACAATCTGCGGGAAGGACAAATATGAAAGAATACCATCTCTGTAAAGCACTGATAATATTTAGTTAATATCAGGAGTTGACTGACCATTCATGCATTAGGATAATGCCTGATGGCCCATGGCGCAGATGCATTAACATTTAAGTGAACGATCTGCAAATAAATTAGATACATGAGATATATGTTGCTCAAAGGCATAGTGTTTACCTAGCTCAAATGTATTATAGCTATAGTGGTTGGTAAGGGGCCCATGACAGATATTCCCAGGGGGCCACGACCACGCTTGATTCACCCTTGTAAAGAGAAGTGTATGACGCTGACCAATCAGTGACCAATCAGCGTCATACACTTCTCTCCATTCATGTACTGAGTGTGAGTAAGTGACAGCACAGCGTGATCTAGCAAGATCACGAAATGCTGAGTACATGAATGGAGAGAAGTGTATGACGCGGATTGGTCACTGATTGGTCAGCGTCATACAATTCTCTTTAAAACGCCCACTTGGTCAAAAGGTAAAAACATGCCCAGTTGTCTATTAAGAAAGTAATTAGCATAAATCTAAAATAGGTCATAACTTGGTCAAAATTTATTGTTTTTCTAAATAAAAACCACTGCTGTTATCTACATTACAGCGTCGATCAGATTATGTAGGCGATAGGGCATTTATAATCTGGTGACAGAGCCTCTTTAAGTAAATGTTATTACTAAATCCCAACTACCGGTAGTAAAATGCTCATCCTTCTGAACTAGCTATATATCAGATAGTTTGTCTTCTTTGTTTCCTCACACAAATCATAACATTATTTTAAAGCCATGTAAAGGATGTATTATTGGTGGATTGTCATGGGCGTAAGGGTATGTTCACACGTAGTCAACCAAAACGTCTGAAAATCCAGAGCTGTTTTCAAGGGAAAACAGACCCTGCTTTTCAGACGTTTTTTACCAACTCGCATTTTTACCAACTCATTTTTTTACCAACTCGTTTTTGGAGCTGTTTTCATTGGAGTCTATGAGAAAACAGCTCCAAAATCGTCTGAAAGAAGTGTCCTGCACTTCTTTTGACGAGGCTGTATTTTTACGCGTAGTCGTTTGACAGCTGTCAAACGACGACGCGTAAATAACAGGTCGTCTGCACAGTACGTCGGCAAACCCATTCAAATGAATGGCCAGATGTTTGCCGACGTATTGCAGCCCTATTTTCAGACGTAAAACGAGGCATAATACGCCTCGTATACGTCTGAAATTTGGCCGTGTGAACATACCCTTACTCTGGACCGTGCTCTTGAATTTCACTTTCTTTTCAGAGCAACCTTTGCTACAGAAAACCACTCAACTCTGAAGAGTTAGTGGCGCATGTAACAAAAGCATCATTAATCACCAGGGACTTTGTTACACTGATAACATAACATTGCATATGAGGTAAATATTGGAGGCACATAATGGGAACATAATAACTGGGAATTATGGGAAGAGCCAAACAGGAGTAGATAATAGGTACAGTGGCACTCTCATTTTGGAGAACTTTTGATGCAATTGCATAAATAACAATATAATGAATACCTATAACTGTATGTGAGGACAAAATAATGACACCCCGTAGGGGAAAAAATAACACCAAATACCACAAGAAATTTGCAAAAAATATATATCCTTTATTACAATAAATACAAGAACATAATGGCCATCAAGACCTAAAAACCACAAACAATTAAAATACGCTAAGTGGACAACCCAGGGCTACTCAAAAAAATGGCATATATATAGTATAAAACATACCATACAGGGTCATTGTAACAGTCAGGCCATAATCTTATATAGTATAACAAATGACAGGCCCCTGGAGCTCAATCTCCAGAAGAGTATACTGAAACAGAACAGTAGAATAAAGACCCTTATCAGAGATGATATGCAAATAGGGCTAGATAGCCAACACTGAATGAACTGTGTAAATATAGTTGTATAGATACCAGGATATCACCCAGAAATTTCAATAGGTCCCAGGAGCCATACCAACCATTGTTTTGCATAACAGGCCAGAACAATGAATGTCCACCGCAAGAGCCCCGACGCGCGTTTCGCGGTAGCTTTTTCAAGGGGTGCTAGATGTTGATATCTTCCGTATAGGCACAAGAGTCTGAATAATGACATGTAAGACTAGGTATTTAGATACAGGGATAGGGCCTTGGGTGAAGGAGAGCCTAGTATTGCCTCTGTGTAAGTTCTAAATGAATTCAAAACACCACAAGGTGGGGAGTTTAAAGAGGCTCTGTCACCAGATTATAAGTGCCTTATCTCCTACATAATGTGATTGGCGCTGTAATGTAGATAACAGCAGTGGTTATTATTTAGAAAAATGATAAATTTTGAGCAAGTTATGAGCAATTTTAGATTTATGCTAATTACTTTCTTAATAGACAACTGGGCGTGTTTTAACCTTTTGACCAAGTGGGCGTTGTACAGAGGAGAGTTTCGTTTAACGTCTTTCACTGTGCGGTAAAAATGACAAATTATTGTTAATCTGCTGTTCAATACGATTATGGCGTTACCAAATTTATATGGGTTTTTTAATGTTTTACTCTTTTCACAAAGAAAAAACTATTTGTTAGAAAAAAAAACATTTTTTGTTGCCATATTCTGAAAGCCATAACTTTCACTTTTTTTTTGTTGATTGAGCAGTGTGAGGGTCTATTTTTTTGCGGCACGAGCTGTGGTTTTTATTGTTACCATTTTGTTGTACAAACTCCATGGGCCCCCGGATGCCTGATGCTAGTGACATGACCGGGAATAAGGGGGCCCGTGCCGCCCGGCCTGGCACATAATATTATTTGTCAGGCTGTTATGCCGCGGACTCCTGTAGCAGCCGCACCGTTTTTTTTATAACTATTATGAAATAACATAATTAAGTGATAACAAATGTTATAATATCCGTGTTTAACTGTTTGTTACAATTTCCGTAACACTGTAACTAAAGGTTATTAAGAGTACACTCGGCGGCCTAGCTGTATTTTTACATTGCACACCGAACTGATAAATGTTTATTGTCGGGAGGGCGGAGGATGTGGAGGTGTTGGTTGCAGGGGAGGGGGACCAAGTCAAAAGTTTGCTATGGGGTCCAGTCTATCCTAGTTACGCCCCTGCGTCCATTTAATACATGGATGGTTCAGAAACTTCTGTCTCAAAGAGGTCCATACGTCCTCTAAGAAGTCCATATACTGTAATAGAGCATATGGACAGGGGTTGTCTTCATAGTTTTTAAAGACGTGTGTCTTTACTACAGTCTTTATTCCACAACATTTCAGCTAAGGAAGCCTTGTATCACTGGAGTAAAGATATTCTTAAACTGGTTATGTGTGTTGTCTTTATGAGACAACCACTTTAAAATTAAAAATGAATATTATGTGGTAAGTAGTTAAGATAAATAAAAATCAGAAGATCACAGTTTTTTTTTTTAAGAAATGAGATGTCGGTCCGATTGTTTACGCAGTATGTAATAAACAAAATGTAAACTTTTTAACCAACAGAATATTTATACATATTCGAGATGCAGACCCTAACAGGAAACATTTTTTTACTATTTTTTAACATCATAATAAAATTTGCTTATGTTAAGGTAGTAAACAAGTACTATGTACCAAGAACTACCTCTAGGAATTTATTCGTACTTAGAATATCTTCCAGTTTACAGCTTTCAGCAAATAAATGGTGTATATTAAGCTTTATACTGATGGAAATGGACCATAATGTGTCTTCTGTGCAAAGTCAGTAGTAAAGCTGTGTACTAAATTCTTATTTCTATTAAATATTTATTGAATTTGAAAATATGCAACGTTTACAAGTTTGTCGTATTATTTATATAAATTGTAATCATTTCTTGTATGGACAGTTTATGTTAGGAAATATTTTACAAACAGTGCAGTGAATAGATAAATAAATATATAAAAGCATACAAAATAATAATCCAAAAATACAACTAGTAAGTTCAGAATTCCTTCAGGAATTTTGAGGTAGATTTTGAGCTGCCTGCATGTATTTTTCCACCTTATTTTGCAGAGTTTTTCGTCCTCGCCATTGAAGTTAATGAGAGGACCGTGAGCAAAAAAACGCTCAGAAACTAGCGTTGCAATTTGCTTCTGCTTCCTATTGATTCAATGGGAAGTCAGAGTTGGAAACCGTTGTAAGAAAAGTAATATTGTATTGCACTAAAAAATACATTAATGGCCCCCATTTATGCAATCTCCTGATTTTCCCTCTGGCATGTGATTCTTTCCCTTCCCACTGAAAGCCTCCTTTTAGTGAAGTATATAAGTAGATATCATGTTCTGTGTTTATTATACGCACAAATATATTCATACCCACCAGACTGTTCTACTTCAGCAATTTTGCCATAGGCTGCCGGGGGCGGGCACATATGTCACCTACAATAATGCTGTATTACATGGATTCCAATAAAATGAGTGGGATACCTAGAAGAACATGGTCACACGAGTTCTCCAAAGCTGCTCTTTCCATCGACTCTCCTTCCTGGCTAAAGGAGGGTGGTTATGATTCATGGACATCCTCTTTATGCTGTTCATATATGGGAAAGGTTTGTCTTGAAAGGACAACTCTTTACCTTCCCTTAGGGCTTATTTAGACGAACGTGATATACGTCCGTGCAACGCGCTTGATTTTCACGCGCCTCGCACGGACCTATGTTAGTCTACGGGGCCGTTCAGACAGTCCGCGATTTTCACGCAGCGTATGTTTGCTGCGTGAAACGCACGACATGTCCTATATTTGTGCGAAAATCACGCGCAGCACACGGAAGCACTTCTGTGGGAGGCGCGTGATTCGCGCAAGAGCAGTAAAAATTCTGAATGAAAACAGAAAAGCACCACGTGCTTTTCTGTTTACAAACATACAAACAGAGTGTCATAATGATGGCGGCTGCGCGAAAATCACACAGCCACGCATCATATGGTGATGACACACGCAGCTGTTAAGTGCCTTTTGCGTGCGCAAAATGCACACGCTCGTGTAAATCCAGCCTTGGAGTACTTTTACACGGCCTGACGTGGGGCATGTAAACGAGCGCCGATAAAAGAGGCAGCTCGTTGATTGGCGTTCGTTTGCTCCTTTCAAAAGGAACTAGTACGGGGATGAGCGCTCGTTACTCCGATCACTTGTCCTCATACATTTCTATCATGTCGGCAGCGCACCTTCCTGTTTACTCAATGAGAAATGCTGCCGGCAACAATAATATTTCGGGCATTTAAAACGATACATTCAGCCAATGAACGTGAACGCTTGTTTGCCCGATAATTTGCTGGTGTAAAACGGCCCTAAGGCAGAAATGCACACGACCGTATTTTCATCTATCCGTAAATACAGTTCGTAAATATGGTCCGTATTGCATCCGTATTTGATCCGTATTTGATCCGTATATATGGTTCCGTAAAAAAGAGGGAGGCTGCAAACGTTGAATAGCAACGTTTCCATAAATACGGACGGTTTACGGATGCACATCTGTAGCCGTCCGTATTTACATAAGCGCCCATGGGCTTCTATGGGAAAGTCCGTGCCATAATTACGGACAAGAATAGGACAGGTTCTATCATTTTTTCAGCACGGACACCCATCCATAAATATACTGAAAGGTGTCCGTGGCCAATAGAAATGAATGGGTCTGTAATTACGGCCCGTAAATACGGATGAAATATACGGTCGTGTGCATGGGTCCTTAGATGGCACTGCACTCACCTTAGGCAGACAGGACAGAACGCTATATTTCTACTGCCTATTCTATATAATGGGAGGTTTCTCTGTGCAAAAAAGAGTAACTACCAGTGACCACAGCTATTGTGTCTCTTAGGCCCCCATGCACACGAACGTGCTTTTGCGGCCGCAATTCCCTCGAAAATCCATGGGCCCCATTAATTTCTATGGGCCCATGCACACGACCGTGGTTTCCACGGTCCGTGCATGGCCCAGGAGCGTGGACCGCAGAAAGAACGGACATGTCTTATTACGGCCGTGTCCAGGCTCATAGAAAATAATGGACGCAGCCATGTGCACGGCCCGCGATTTGTGGGTGGCTCACGGGTGACACTCTGCGGCCGGCCAACCCGAAAATCACGGGCGTGCACATGGTTACGGTCGTGTGTATGAGGCCTTACATAAATAGACAGAGGGGTCACTGATGCAAAAAGTAATTGACAGCTGGGCAGACGAAGACATCACAACAGGTAATAATTTGCATGTCAACGGACGGCAATTGAATTTTGCAATGTATTTTATTGTTATTAGATTACAGAAAAGTGTCATTGGGCTTTAAGACACGTTATTCTAAATTATTGATAGTTTTACTATTCTATTACATTTTGTCTTTACTGATTAAACTCATTCATCAAAGCTTCAGCTGGTGTTAATTACATAATTCTGTGAAACATCTATGGTCAGAAATCTATGCCTGACTAATATCTCCAAGTAATGAGAACTGTAAACAGATGAACAATCCGCACAAATCCCCCTACATTAGTTATTTTTATGTAGAACAGTTCAGGTGTTTTGATTGTTATGAGATAAGATCAGAGGACTGTACATCCAGACAGATGGACCTGGAGGCAACAAGTGTCACAAAGAGTGAGCAATGATGTAATGAATTTCCTCACCTCATGTGTTTTGTGTGCTAAGAAACAAATCAATGTTCAGACAGTGGTTGTATTATTGCAGAAATCCCCTGGCAGCACATGTGTATATCCTAGCTTAAGTTGGATAGTGGTTTTTTTCTCTGAAGTATTAGGCCATGTTCAGACGTGGCAGAATTTTTCAGCTGAAAATGTTGCTGCAGATTCTTTGCGAATTTGCAGCAACATTTTCATATTTGACAGGTAATTCAGGCATTGCAGATATCACAGCGGACTTGCTGCAGATTTTAGCCTTTGCAAAGCAAATGGTGAAATCAGCAGTGAAATTCCGCTTCTTCTCCGCAATGTAATGAGCAAATGAATGGAGAGAAGTATATGACGCTGATTGGTCACTGATTGGACAGCATCATACACTCCTCTGTGCAACACCCACTTGGTCATATAGTAAAACACGCCCAGTTGTCCATTGAGAAACTCATTAGCATAAAGCTAATATAGGTCATAACTCCGTCAAAAATGATTGTTTTTCTAGATAAAAAACACTGCTGTCACCTACATTACAGCGCCGATCACATGATATACAAGATAGGCCACTTATAATGTGGTGACAGAGCCCCTTTAAGTCTGCATATTTTTGTCTTTTTATGTATGAATAGATGGAGAGGGCCAGGGGAGGATCTTACAGGAGACTTCATATCTTGAGTTCCTCTTTAAAGAGCTATTTCAGGAAGCCTCATCATAGTCTGTATGTTATCTGTTCTCCTACAATTCCATGCACTGATCACAGTTTTAAATGCTGTTGTATCTGGGTGGGAACTTTACTGTTCACACGGCCTATTTTCGGGCCGTAAACGCCCGAAAAATCAGAAGAAAAACGCCTCCAAACATCTGCCCATTGATTTCAATGGGAAAACCGGCGTTCTGTTCCGATGGGCCGTTTTTTTTACGCGGCCGTTTTGAAAAATGGCCACGAAAAAGAAGTGAAGATCGCTTCTTGGGACGTTTTTGGAGCCGTTTTTCATTGACTCTATTGAAAACAGCTCCAAAAACGGCCATAAAAAACGCAGCGAAAATCGCGAGTGGCTTAAAAAACTTCTGAAAATCCGGAGCTGTTTTCCCTTGAAAAAAGCTCTGTATTTTCATAAATTTTTGACTCCGCGTGTGAACATACCCTTTTTACCCTTTTACTTAATGATCGGTTTACACATTTATGCATGATTTTGCAGATTTCTTTGTAGTATATATTTTGTGAAGTTTGTAAAGATTAACACAGCAATGAGGTGTTAATTGTGAGGGAATATAAAAGTATGTTTTGCAAAAAGTAACGCAGGAGCTTCATAAATATTCGGCATAGACCACATTTTTCAATGTATTTATATGTCAGAAAATGAATGTGATAAGTCTGTCCTAGTGTGTTTCTTCTTTTATTTTATGTCTTTTTTTATTTTACCCTGCTGGCAAAAGAGCGCATGTGTATTCAATGCAGAGAGGGGATTCTCTTTCAGGAGGAAAGGAGTTGGCATGTTGAAATCTGTCACTTATTTGCTAATGTGAACTCTTTTCTGAGAACTTACATTCAGAGCCCAGGCAGCGCCGCCAGAGATAAGACCGGCGTATTTATAAATGACTTCTTACTCCACCCACTCTGCTGATTGACAGATATCTTCTTACACACAGTCGGGCCGGATTTACACGAGCGTGTGCGTTTTGCACGCGCAAAAGTTACATAACAGCTCCGTGTGTCAGACGCGTATGATGCGCGGCTGCGTGATTTTCGCGCAGCCGCCATCATTATGACACTCTGTATGTTTGTAGCACGTGGTGCTTTTCTGTATTCATTCATACTTTTTACTGCTGTTGCGTGAATCACGCGCGTCACACGGAGGTGCTTCCGTGTGCTGCGCGTGATTTTCACGCACCCATTGACTTCAATGGGTGTGTGATTCGCGAACAACGCACAAATATAGGACATGTCGTGAGTTTTATGCAGCGGACACACGCTGCGTGAAAATCACGGACAGTCTGAACGGCCCCATTGACTAACATAGGTCAGTGCGACGCGCGTGAAAATCATGTGTGTTGCACGGACGTATATCACGTTCGTCTAAATAAGCCCTAATAGGGAGACATCTGTAGGTCAGAAGGAAGTGGGCAGAGTTAGCGGATGCTCATGAATACATGGGACTCATCTCTGGCGGTCCTGCCTGTGCTCTGAAAAGGGTTCACATTTGCAAAACAGAGACAGACCAAGCCGCAATTATTCTCATGGATTACAGCACAAATCCATAAAAAGGCTGTGTGCATATACACTAAAACATATATTCTGGAAAAAACATTAGAATGTACAAGAAAAGAGCTCAGGAATTCATATCTCCAGGTCATTTTTTATATTTTCTACTGAAGGATGGTCTTTGATGAACCTTCACAGCTGCTTTAAAGCAAACAGACACAATTATAGTATAACTAATAGGGAAGGTTAGCTATTTTGTGCCATAAAGGAATGCACACTTTGAAGGCTTGTGTCTTTCCACAAACACACACGTTCCATTCCATTCTGGGCATGTAGTGGCAGTCACAACACAGCACTTAGTGAAGGTCTTGAGTGGCAAACGTCCATACTGCCACATCCTCCTACAAGGAAGGGTGGTATCACATTACATAAATCCTTCCATGCTAAGTGGCAGAATTCCTATCCTAATACTCTTAGAAATGTACATTCCTGTTTGTCAGACAACCTCTTTTATGTCAACCCAGAGTCAGATACATTGTCCGGACTCATCTAATCTGTTCTTAAACTGCAATGAACAACTTCTGCCGACCTGTTCCGAACTCAGAAACAGCAGCAATGACGTAGTTAGATGCCAGCCGCCTTTAACAAACAATTGTATCGATTCATTTGTGTAAGAAAAATCAAGTGCAAATAGATGAGGAATAGATGGCAGGAAAACCGGGAAACCATACAAGGTAAATAATGATAACATGGACAGGCTTGTTTATTTATTTGCATTTTGTTCTTCCATGACAAACAGTGAAAAGTTGCTTGGGGCACATGTCAGATGCAATTTTATTATTTGGAGTCAACGTCACAATTTGTCCAGCTAGATCCTGCAGCCCAGCAATGCAACGAGTGGCAACAATGGTCAGTAAGGCAGGGTTCACACACCCTATTTACGGACGTAATTCGGGTGTTTTAACCTCAAATTACATCCGTAAATACAGCTCCAATGCGCCGGCAAACATCTGCCCATTCATTTAAATGGGCTTTACGATGTTCTGTGCCGACGGTCATTTTTTGTAAAAAAGACGCCCGCGTCAAAGAAGTGCCTGTCACTTCTTGAGACGTAATTGGAGCCGTTTTCCATTGCCTCCATAGAAAAACAGCTCCAATTACGTCCGTAATGGACGCTGCGAAAAACGCCTGCAACATGCCATTACGTCTGAAATTCAGGAGCTTTTCTCCTGAAAACAGCTCCGTAATTTCAGCCGTATCGGACACTGCCGTGTGAACATACCCTAAAAGAGGCAAATGTTCACTCTGGAGCTTGTGCTTTTTCTCAGGTAGTCAGACTGTTAGTTTACTCTGGCAAGAGAATTTTTAGTTCGAGATGAATAAAGGCCCATTTACACGTGCCAATAATTTGCCGAACGAGCGTTCTTATGATGCCAACTGATGGGGATCGAACAATCGTATTAATGATCGTTCATCTCCATAATGTAAAGCATCGGTCTGTGTAAAAGAGCCTGTTAACCACAGCCGATCCACTTGTTATGTCATCGATCGGCGCTCGTCATGACCAGAAATATGCCCGTGTAAACTAGCCTTTAGTCTAAGGGATTTCCCTACATCTTGAAAGAGTCTGTCTCCACATCCCTTATTGACTTTAAAGAAGAGCGACCTAGCATGCGGAGCCACTTCTCCGATGGGCATCCCTGTCCCTGGTGTTTCCTATAAATGTCTTTATAAAAAAAACCTCACCTTAGAACCACAAATGAAATGTAAGGCTGGATTCACACGAGCATGTTCAGTCCGTAAAGGACAGAGCGTATTTCGGCCGCAAGTCCCGGACCAAACACACTGCAGGGAGCCGGGCCTTCGCTGCGGGACAACTGTCCCGTACTGTAATCATGTTTTCAGTACGGGACAGTAGTTCCACGGAGAGGCAGGGACTCCTAGCGTCGTACATAACTGTGATGCTAGGAGCCCGGCTCCCTGCAGTGTGTTCGGTCCGGGACTTGCGACCGAAATATGTTCCGTCCTTTACGGACCGAACATGCTAGTGTGAATCCAGCCTAAGAGTACCACAATGAAAATTCCTCATAGAAAACCACCTTCATGTAAACAATTTGTGCAAAAACATTTATATGATACAGTGAATACTATCCAGTGAATAGATTCACAATTAGCTAATCAGAAATGCTACAAAACTTGAATCTGAGTTTTCCATTGGTCTTATTCACTCATGTTTGACCAACTCTTCAATAAGAATGGATCCACTTCATCTGACTGACATTTCTCAAAAGTTACTTATTATAAAATCAGACAGAGATTGTAAAATCTTATTGTACAAAATGGACACATAACTATTCCCTGTTAAACTCCATCGTTATTACCAGGGGCGTAACTAGGAAAGACTGGGCCCCATAGCAAACTTTTGACTGGGGCCCCCCTCCGCTGGGTATCACACAACCCCCCATTTTAGATAGCGCCTCCATATAGATTCCACCACACAGCGCCCCCCTATAGATAGCACCATACACAGTCCCCTGTAGATAACGCCTTACAGCCCCAAATCCACCCTTGTAGATAACGCCATACAGACCCCCACTTGTAGATAACGCCATACAGACCCCCCTGTAGAAAACGCCATACAGCCCCCCCGCAGATAACGCCATACAGCCCCCTGTAGATAAAGCCATACAGCCCCCCTGTAGATAACGTCATACAGACCCCCCCTGTAGATAACGTCATACAGAACCACCCCCTGTAGATAACGCCATATAGACCCCCCTGTAGATAACACCATACAGAACCCCCCCTGTAGATAACGCCATACAGACCCCCCCTGTAGATAACGCCATACAGAACCCCCCCCCATAGATAACACCATACAGAACCACCCCCTGTAGATAACGCCATACAGACCCCCCTCCTGTAGATAACTCCATATAGCCCCCACCCAAAAAAAAAAAATGGCCTATAGTTTGTCCTACAAAAGACATGCATCCACTATTCACAGGATAGGGGATACATGTGTGATCGCTGGCAGCAATAAGGAGACCGGGGGGACCGAAAGTCCCCCGAAGTTCTACATGACAAACCTCGGACTTCCGGCATCTGCGCAGTTCAATAAAAATGAAAGGTGCGCTGGTCACGCATGTGCACAAGCGCGACAAGCGCACGATTCATTTCTGTGGAGCTGCAGACAGACCCCGGAAGTCCGAGGTTTGTCATAGAGGAATTTCGGTCCCCCGTTCTCCTCATTGCTGGGCGTCCCAGCGATCACACATGTATCCCCTATCCTGTGGATAGGGGATGCATGTCTTTTGTAGGAACAACCCCTTCAGTGGTGTCGCGCTGTAGCAGCCATAGCGGCTGCTAGCGGTGCCTCCGGCCATGGGGGGGCCGTGCCGGCGGGTGGCACGGCCGCCCTCATACTGCGGTCCCCGTAGCAGCCGCTACGGCTGCTATAGCGGTAGTTACGCCACTGGTTATTACCATCCGATCATTTTTTTTTATTATACCTCCTCCATTCTCCATTTACTTGAAATACTTTTGCCTTTTTGGGTTGATAATTTTTCTTATAACAATATGAACTTCCTAATAATAACTGAACATCAATCCATAGCAACAGCCCATGTGACACAAGGTGACCGCCATCTGTGCTCTTCGTTTTCAACAGAATGTGGTAGCTGCATTGCCGGGAAACCAGTACATTCTTCTGCCTGCAAAATGATTTAGTCCGGATTCACACAACCATAATAAAGCCGCATTTTAGCATTTATATTTGAGTGCCGGGACGGGGACCCTCCTCAGGTCTAGTGAACCGAACTTTGAATACTATATGTTGATTTAGGCCCAGTTCAGTAGAACCACTGGGGGTCCCGATGTTGAAGACATAATATGGACCCTAAATAATACGCTTTATTAAGTATAAGTATTATGGCTGTGAGAAACCAGCCTTGGGCAGAGATATCACTTCCACCCTGTCGCTCCCAGTGTAGTGAATCCTACTGCAGCCTCTCTCATTCATCCACACAGCACTAAGTAGTCAACAGAGAATACAAGAAGAAAAAAAAATATGGCTGCTGGACCCAGGAATTGGAAGTTCATAAGTAAATAAGAACAGGGGACTGAACATCAATTGAGAGGAGTGGGATCTTAAAAAAAAAAAAAAAAAAAAAAATTTTTTTTAAAAAAAGCCTTTACAGCAAACATTTTCATGGAAAATAAGTTAAAAAGTTAGAAGCAGGGAATAACAAAACAAAAGCAATCCAATTAGATGGACAAGGCTGTCATTTGTGCTCCGTGTGAAGGCCAATGCCCACGTCTTAGGGAGTCTTAAAATGACAAAGGAGCTATTGATACAACATTATTTTAAGGTGGTCAACAGTCTTTGTTTTAATGTGAAGCGTCGCCGAGAACTTTCTGTAAATATAATTATTGCTATCCAGCAAGGAGAAAACAAAACCAGCAGCCGTCCTTCCAAGGACACAAAAAGAGTCACCGACCATGTAACTAAAGCTGTTTTACACGCTGCCACTATGATTATAACAAGGTCCAAACATAGAAGAGCCTGGGAGCTAATGCCCGTCTACAGTGGGTACTTATCAATACAAATACTTTATTTCCAAGCAATCATAATGACAAAGGAACAAAAAAATCCACAATAAAGAATATTATTGTATCTATATAGATGAAATACATTGAACGTGCATACATAAAAATCATCGGCATCATCAGCGGTGTCAATAAATGTAAATGTCGCTTGTAGCAACATTTATTTTACAACACATGTAAAGAGCCATCGCTAGGGATCCATGACGCCCTTGTTGTGCCAAGTGGGAACTACTCCCCAATCTTTTGTAGGTGGTTTGAATTGTTCCTTAGCCCCAGTTCACACAGAGTTCAAACAGCGTTGGAAAACGCGCCAAAAAACGTCTAAAAATGACTCCCATTGATTTCAATGGGAGGCAAGGGCGTTTTTTTCCTGCGAGTGGAAAAAAATGTTCACGGGAAAAAGAAGTGACATGCCCTATCTTCGGGCATTTACGTCTCTGACCTCCCATTGACATCAATGGGAGGCAGAGAAAGCGTATTTCGCTGCGTTTTTGCCCGTGGCGTTCAATGGGCATGAGCGAAAAACGCAAAAAACGACGCAAAAAACGCGGCAAACGGTGTGCAGGCAGATCAAAATTTTCTGCCTGCAAAAAACTCAGTGTGAATATAACCTAATAAACAGGCCTTTAGTGCTGCATTGAACTAGACTAAAAATGAGCAAACCATTGAAAATGCCATTTAGTTTGGGCTCCACAGGGACACAGCGTCAACCCCAAACTGCAACAAAATCACTGGATTACCAGTGGAAAAAGAAGACACAAGTGGCCTCATGACTAATGAAAAAAATCTGACCAAGTTTGTGCTTGCAGAAACGTAAACATTGAGTTTTGCAGAAATCCATGTCGCTGTGGAGCCCTATCCTAAATCACTAATATAACAGCGTGCTGCATTATTCATACAGAACAGATTCCTGGAATGAGGTCCAGCGGTGAGCGAGATTTGTCATATCAAGTGAAATGGAAAAGTAAAGTAGCTGCCCATAGAAACCAGGGGTTCAGAAGTCCTTTGAAAAATAAAAGCAGCGACCTAATTGGTCATTGTGGGAAACGGCATCACTTTTCCCCTGCACTTGTTTTGATTAAAGGGGTATTCCCAATAAATGGCTGATAAGTGCAGGTACCACCTATGAGACCCTCACTTAGGAGAAAAACACAACTGCATAAAAAAACACCTCAAATTGCCACAAAACCGCGTCAACGTCAACCGTGTCAATGGACCCTAAGGTATAAGGTCACATTTGTCCCATTAAAATGACGATGATTCGTTGTCTGTTTCCAAGAGCAACCAGCAGAATTTTGAAAAAGAGAAGCTATGTATATGAATGCAGAAAAAGACATGAAATAAAAAAAAATTGTTGCAGAAAACGTATTTATTTTATAGCATTAGGTCTTATTTACACGAGCGTGTCCGATTTGCGTCCGCCGAAAAAAAGAAAATTTTTTCAGTGGGATTTCCATGTGTAGATTTTTTGGTTTGTATGTCATCTGTTTTTCTTGTCCACAAAAAAACGGAATTAGGTCTAGTTTTGTCACAATTTTGACTCAACCCAATGAAAACTCTCACAGGAAGGTCACATGATCGCTCAGACGCCATTTTCTTTTTTTTTTTACTGCATCACTTAGCAACGGATCAGTGAAAAAACGGACAGCACACGGATGCCGTGCAATAACGTACCAGAATAGGGCAAGCTGTGAGTTTCTCGCAAAAGACACATCCTGTGTTTAAAAAAACGGATGTGTAAATGACTCCATTGACTTGTATGGGTCAGTGAGCAGCGTACGGACGAGAAACACGTTACTGTAATTAAGGCCTTGGCCTGGACATCCATTAATTAGAATAGAACCCATGCACGATACCCTCTGGGTATCATAAGGTTGCCTTGGCAACTGTACCACCAAGCGCGCACTTGTGAAATCAAAAATGTAAGAGAACTTTTCTCTAAAACAAAAAAAAATCACCTGAAAAAGACACATTTTTAATCGTCCTCTTTTGCCAAATTGTATTTAGCCTTTTCTTAATCATATTTGTATCTGGCAAAGATGAGTGACAATCAATACAGCGGTCATTCGCTCCCGCAGGGTTAATCATTTGGCTTTCTCAGACACTTCTATGACAAATCTACCTGGTTAGGCTTAGTTCACACTGGCGTTACTATACGTTTAGTTCTCTACCGTCAGAGGACGAGAGGATCGATACATTAAACGGAAAGCAACGTTCTGTTAGAATTACCATTGATTTCAATGGCAATTCTTTTGTTTCAGTTGCTCGCCGTTTGTCTTCGTTCGCTAGGTTTCCGTTTGGTCTGCAGAACTTTTGTTTTTGTTAAAAAAAAACGGAAACCTAGCAGACGGAGACGAACAGAAAACCACTGATACAAAAGAATTACCATTGAAATCAATGGTAATTCTAACCAAACCATTGCTTTCCGTTTAATGCATCGATCCTCTCGTCCTCTGACGGAAGAGAACTAAACGTATAGTAACGCCAGTGTGAAAGAAGACTTATGTGGCAATATGGGAACAGGGGACACATCACTGCAGAACGGGGCGGACGGGGCGGACATATTGGTAGTCACCCAACTTTTTCAGGAACAGATAAAACTAAGAAAGAGCCAAATACAATGTGTCTATCTTGCCAGAAGAGGATGACAACGATTTATTTATATAATTATAAGTGATTTTTTTCCCCTGTTTTAGGCAGAAACACTCTTTATTTATTAGACATGTCCTCTATAGATATACTGTGGTAACCTGTTGGATATTGACACAATAGATACTTTGTATCTATGATGTACTGTAATGTTTCTATTTCTACCTTTGTTTGTTCTCAGTTTGGACATTTCTGCCATGTCTTGAGGTGACTTATCTCCAGCATACATTTTCTTGCATTTTTCACCTCAGAATTGGTCTCGTCTTTTGTCATTTCCCTCTGAAATCTCCTGCGCTCTCCCCTTGGCTTGACTGCCAGTCTAGCTCCACCCCTTTCCTATTTTCAGTCAATTAGATGGGGCCTCCTGATTGGTCTCACCTCCCACCCTATAACTGCTAAACAGAACTGCAGGTTCCCTGGGACTTGTAGTCCTGCGGATCAGAGCTACACCGTCCTACAAGGGCCCAGACACCGCATTAAACTGAGGTCATTAGCGAACAATTAATATGGCCTTCTTTACATAACCTCCCATAGGGGTTGTCATCCAGCTTTCCCAGACACCTGCATGGCAAATCTGCCCAGATATGCTGGCGAGTGAGGGATGTATCATTACTAAATGAAATTGCTGTTCAAGTGTACAACAATGCTGGGTAAAGCCTCCTAAAGAAGAAAGCCATATTGGTTTTCACCCAGCTTTCCCAGTTGTTCCCACAGGCAGGATACGCTTCAGGTTTTCTGCAACAGAAAAAAATTTGGTGCGGTTTTTAATCCGGAATTACCTGCAGAGACCAGGGCGGATATGCTGTGTACTTTTATGCAGTGTAGCCTCCCTTGTGTGAACATAGCCTAAGGGTGCATTACATAAGTCCCGTTTTTTGTCAAGATTTTGCAATCACTATACAAAACTGTTTCAGTTTTTACAAAAAATTTGTGGTTTCACCGCGAATGAGAAAATTGCAGCAAAGACTGCGACAATAAAACTTCTCATGTAAATGCATCCTGAGGGCACATTCAGACGTGGCGGAATTGCTGTTAAATTCCGCTACGGACAGTCCGCAGTAGAAATCTACAGAATTCCTTTTTTAAATTGGTTTCTATACATTTTCTAGGTAACTTAGTTCAGACGTTGCGGAAAATAATTGTGCGGAATTTAGGCTGCGGTGCAGAATTTTCCCTCCGCAGCATGCACATTTTGTTGCGGAGAAGCAGCGGAATTTCACTGCAGATTTGAGCCTTCGAAGTGCAAAGGCTGAAATCTGCGGCAAGCCCGCTGTGATATCTGCCACGTCTGAATTACCTGCCAAATATGCAAATGTTGCTGCCGATTTGTTGCGAATTTGCAGAAAACAGAAAAATTCCGCCACGTCTGAACATGCCCTTACTATACTGCTCACATTGTGAATGGCCTTATATACAGGCTGCCTAAAACAGCATCAGTGTTCTGCTGATGGTACGGGCATGGCAGCGGTGGGTAGAATTAATTTCTCTGCAGCCCTATTACTGGAAAGTTCTTGTTTGTAAAGGGAGCTTTCCCAATAATAGAAATATGTTAGGGAATTGCTTATGACGCAGTTCCCTTATATAATATGAACACCGGTAACTTGAGTCAACAAGCGGCTCATAGGTTTATGTAACATCTTCGTATGAGTTTATCCTCTGGTTCTACATAGATGCTGTGGGGAGATGATCACAGAGATGTCAGTGAAGCCAACTGGAAGCCATTTGAAGCTACGTGGCCAGCGTTAGGCCGAATTCAAATGAACGTAGATTATGTCTGTGCGACGGCCGTTAAAACAACGCCCGTCACACGGACTCATGTATTTCAATGGGGCCGTTCACACGACTGTTGTTTTAACGGAGCCTGTGAAGGGTCTGTAAAAAAAAAAAAGCACGTCCTATTTTTTGGCGCTTCACACATCCCTCCCTAGACTCAAGTCTATGGGAGATGCGCGATAACGCGTCTCGCAGGGGTGCAGCACGGATACACCTCCGACGTCAGAATACAGCAGTTTTTCATATCCGAGGTTTGCTACGTTCGTGTAAATCTAGCATTAGCTGCAGGAACAAATGTGGAGTCCTATAGAATAAGGGAATGCTTTATGGTGAGCTATTGGCGATCAAGGGGCCTGTATTCTGTGAAGGCACAGGGCCCCACCACTGTCTGTTTTCGCCTCTGATAAGCTCAGGCTACAGCTAGACTTTTTGTAGCTCTACTGATTGATTTTAACTATTGAGCTACAGCTGCAGTCCACAAGATTGCATGCCACTTAATTGATTTATTTGGACTGCAGCTGTAGCTCAATAGTTAAAAATCAATCAGTAGAGCTACAAAAAGTCTAGGTGTAGCCCTGACCTTACTCTAGATTGACAGCTGCAGTCCACAAGATTGCATGCAGCTGAAGTTATTCATTTGGACTGTAGCTGTGGCTCAATAGTTAGGCTGGGTTCACACGACCTATTTTCAGACGTAAACGAGGCGTATTATGCCTCGTTTTACGTCTGAAAATAGGGCTACAATACGTCGGCAAACATCTGCCCATTCATCTGAATGGGTTTGCCGACGTACTGTGCAGACAACCTGTCATTTACGCGTCGTCGTTTGACAGCTGTCAAACGACGACGCGTAAAAATACAGCCTCGGCAAAGAAGTGCAGGACACTTATATACATTATATGCAGGACACTTAGGGTATGTTCACACGATGAGAGGCATTTACGTGTGAAAAGACAGACTGTTAACAGCTGCCTCGTTTCACACGTAAATGCTTCTCCCCGCATTTTGCGAGCCATCTGAGACGCTCGTAAATCTTGAGCTGTGCTTCATTGAGTTCAATGAAGAACAGCTCAAATTACGTGGCAAAGAAGTGCCCTGCACTTCTTTGCCGAGGCAGTCCATTTACGTGTCGTCGTTTGACAGCTGTCAAACGACGACGCGTAAATTACAGGTCGTCTGCACAGTACGTCGGCAAACCCATTCAAATGAATGGGCAGATGTTTGCCGACGTATTGTAGCCCTATTTTCAGGCGTAAAACGAGGCATAATACGCCTCGTTTACGTCTGAAAATAGGTCGTGTGAACCCAGCCTTATATACATTATATGCAGGACACTTATATACAGGACACTTCTTTCAGATGTAATTTGAGCCATTCTTCATTGAACTCAATGAAGAGAAGCTCAAAATTTACGGCTGTCAGACAAGCCTCGCAAAAGGCGAGGAGGAGCATTTACGTCTGAAACGACGCAGCTGTTTTCTCCTGAAAACAGTCTGTCTTTTCAGACGTAAAAGCCTCTCATCGTGTGCACATACCCTCAGGCTGGGTTCACACGACCTATTTTCAGACGTAAACAAGGCGTATTATGCCTCGTTTTACGTCTGAAAATAGGGCTACAATACGTCGGCAAACATCTGCCCATTCATTTGAATGGGTCTTACGATGTTCTGTGCCGACGGTCATTTCTTTTACGCGCCGCTGTCAAAAGGCGGCGCATAAAAAAGACGCCCGCGTCAAAGAAGTACCTGTCACTTCTTCAGACGTAATTGGAGCCGTTTTCCATTGATCCAATGGAAGAACAACTGCTCCAATTACGTCCGTAATGGACGCAGCGAAAAGCGCCTGCACTTGCCATTACGGCTGAAATTACGGTGCTGTTTTCTCCTGAAAACAGCACCGTAATTTCAGCCGTTACGGACGCTGCCATGTGAATATACCCTAATACTGGAGGATTTGGATTTGCAATCAGTTTAGGTTTTTTACATTTTTTCTAAATTACCTTTTTGGAAATATATTTAGTATATTTAGTTCTATTTCTCTGCAATGGTTTTGAATCCTTTGGGTATTTGGGATAGCGGCTTCCAGCTGCTAAGCATTCACTTGGAAGCCGTTAACATCTATTTTTTTCTTGTTTTGAATCATTAGAACTAGATTAGAAAAAAAGTGTTTTCCCATAATTACCACTGAAATAAATGTAGCTCGACCAAGTACAATAGGGCATTACTGTTTAATCCGAGCCAGATAATGGAAACAATTATATAATAAAGGTCCACTAATTCCCCAAATTAAGGCCGGATTCACGTGGCGTTTTGCGTGCGCAAAAGGCACTTAACAGCTCCATGTGTCATCAGCATATGATGTGTGGCTGCGTGATTTTCGCGCAGCCGCCATCATTATGACACTCTGTATGTTTGTAGCACATGGTGCTTTTCTGTTTTCATTCATACTTTTTACTGCTGTTGCGCGAATCACGCGCGTCACACGGAAGAGCGTCCGTGTGGTGTGCGCGTGATTTTCACACACCCATTGACTTCAATGGGTGCGTGATGCGTGAAAAACGCACAAATATAGGACATGTCGTGAGTTTTACGCAGCGGACACACGCTGCGTAAAAATCACTGACTGTCTGCAGGGCCCCATAGACTAACATAGGTCCGTGCGAGGCGCTTGAAAATCACGCGTGTTGCACGGACGTATTTTACATTCGTCTGAATAAGCCCTAAAAATGTTAAATATAAGTAAGCAAAATAGATTGATGTTTAGTAAGTCAATTATAGGCTACTTCACCATAAGGCCAGATTCACACGAGCGGGTGCGTTTGCGCGTGCAAAAAACGCAGCGTTTTGCGCGAGCAAAAGGCACTTGACAGCTGCGTGTGTCAGCCCCCGTATGATGCGTGGCTGCGTGCTTTTCGCGCAGCCGCCATCATTATGACACTGCGTTTTATGCGGCGGGATCACTGCAATTCCACCGCAAAAACACAGCAACTGCTATTTGTTGTGGGATTTAGCTCACCATTGAATTCAATGGAGAATTCCCGCAACAAATAAGCAGCGTTTACGCAAATAAAATTGAAATGCTGTGGAATAAATTTCCGCACAGCATGTCAATTTCTGACCGTTTTTCCGCTCAGTATTTACGCAGCGTGTAGATGAGATTTGTTCAATCTCATCCACTTTGCTGCTACTGTATTCTGCTGCGATTTTTCCGTCCGCAATTCCGGACGGAAAAAACACAGCAATTCTGCTACGTGTGGACAAGCCCCTTAGTGAATGGGGGAAAAACAATCGAAAAATTAAAATAAAAAGTCAGACATAGGGCATTCTGTAATATGAAACCCAAAAATGCCTTGAAAACAATTTCCAAAAACATAGTGCAGATGGAACCCTGAGTCACACGTAGCGTAAATACTGCTGATATTCCGCAATGGATTTTATGGTGGAAAATCCGCACCTTATTACAATAGCAACAGAGTGGATGAGATTTAAACAAATCTCCCCACCCTGCGTAAAAAA
Source organism: Rhinoderma darwinii (assembly GCF_050947455.1). NCBI lineage: Eukaryota > Metazoa > Chordata > Amphibia > Anura > Rhinodermatidae > Rhinoderma > Rhinoderma darwinii. Next base: position 29,999,126 of record NC_134696.1, on the reverse strand, counting down.
AAAACACACCAAAAAACTCTCATAAAATGACCTAAGGTGCGTTTTTTAATTGGAATCGCTGGTCTTCTGTTACAGGATTTTTCCATTTAATTTAATGGGGAGGTAAAACCTGCAACAAAAAGCAGATGTTGCGATTTTTGAGTGGTAAAAGCTGAGATTCCTCTGCAAAAAAAAAAAAGCCTATACTTACCCAGATCTCTCTGCTCCTGCGTCCAAGCCGGCCTCCAGGGCTCCTGACATTTCATCCCATGTATCTGCTGTAGCCAATCACAGGCTGCAGTGGTCACATGGGATAAAACTTCATCACATAAGCAGCGTTTACGCAAATAAAATTGAAATGCTGTGGAGGGACTCATTGCCCTGGCCACGGGTAAGTATAGACTTTTTTTTTTTACGTGCTATTTTTCGCATGGGACAGACATTCTGGCAGAAAAACTGCACCACAATTCCCTGCGCCACCCAGGGCGGATATGCTGTGTATCTTTATGCAGCGTATCCGCCCTGTGTGAATATACACTTAAAAGTCCCACATAACATAAATACTACTATGGGCAAAATGCAGCAAAAATTTTGAATATGGATAAGGCCTAATATAATTCAAAGAGAAATTTAAAGAGACAAACAGCCAGGTATGCAGAGAAAAAACTCCAAACATATGATATGAAAATCAAGTTAATTAAAATTATAAGGTAGTACCTATCTCAGGGACTTTGCTTCTGAGTACCCGAAGGGAAATCACTGAGCCTTCCAGGTCTCCCCTGGACAGCAATATTGACAGGACACAGTGAAACACCGGCACCAGCGCTTTAAGGCTATGTTCACACGGGGTATTTTGGGGGAGGAATATCTGCCTCAAAATTCCGTTTGGAAGTTTGAGGCAGATTTTCCTCTCCCTGCACGCCGATTTTCCCGGCGATTTTCGCCCGCGGCCATTGAGCGCCGCGGGCATAAAACAGCGCGAAATACGCTTTCTCTGCCTCCCATTGAAGTCAATGGGAGGTCAGAGGCGGAAGCGCCCGAAGATAGGGCATGTCGCTTCTTTTTCCCGCGAGGCAGTTAAACTGCTCGCGGGAAAAAGACGCCGACGCCTCCCATTGAAATCAATGGGAGGCGTTCTCGGGCCGTTTTTGCCGAGTTTTGCGACGCGGTTTCCGCGTCAAAAAACTCGGCAGAATACTCCGTGTGAACATAGCCTAATGCAGCCAGGCACTTTTTTCTACCCTATGTTCACACTTGTGTTGGGGTTTTCCATTTATTGCATTGTACATCAAAGACCAACGAAGCCTGAGGGAACCCAATAACTTTCAATGGTTTCTGTTGTGGTGTTCGTCATTTTGACTGGAAAATAGCACCGCATACTGCGCTGTTCTACCTGTCAAATGTGAATGGTGATCTGAAGGCAACATAGCCTTACATGCGCAGACCAATTTCTATCTGACAACAATCATTCATTCAGCTGTTTGTCATGTACAAAACATTGTCCATAGAAAAGAGGTATTTCGTCCATAACAACCAATCAGATGTTTGCTTAGGGTATCTTCATACGCAAAACAAAAAACGGCTGTAAATTACGGAGCTGTTTTCAAGGGAAAACAGCCTTTGATTTTCAGCCATTTTTTAAGTATCAAACGTTATTTGATGCGTTTTTTGCGGCCTGTTTTTCTATTGACACAATGAAAAACGGCTCCAAAAATGGCTCAAGAAGTGACATGTACTTCTTTATACGGGGCATTTTTTTACGTGCCGTTTTTCCAAACGGCCGCGTAAAAAAACGCCCCATTTGAATGAAACTCATTACGGACGTAATTGGAGCTGTTTTTCTATGGTGCCAATGGAAAACGGCTCCAATTACGTCCCAAGAAGTGACATGCACTTCTTTGACGCGGGCGTCTTTTGACAGCGGCGCGTAAAAAAAATGACCGCCGGCACAGTACATCATAAAGCCCATTCAAATGAATGGGCAGATGTTTGCCGGCGCATTGGAGCCGTATTTTCGGACGTAATTCGAGGTTAAAACGCCCGAATTACGTCCGTAAATAGGGTGTGTGAACCCAGCCTAAGTGGACTTCCACACGTAGGGTAAGAAATCTGCAGTGGTAAATCTGCGGATTTCACCCCATACATTGAGGAGGTGAAATTTGTGGTGAAAATCCACGACATAAATGACATGCTGCAAATTTGAAAATTAGCAAGACCTTAACTCCCATGCTGATATTTTCCGCTACATGTGGAGGGGGTTTTGAAAATCACTGTTCAGATATTGTCATCACTCACATGGCTCCGAGTACCCACCGGGACTCACAATCTAAATTCCAAATAAAAGTGTCAGTCCAGTTATACTCCCCCACCTAAACTAACATTGGGTGCGGAGAGACACTCCTGCACGCTAGGCGGTACTGCTGCTGTAGTCCATTTCTAATTGCCGCCCAGCGTGCAGGAGCGTCTCTCCAAGCCCGATATTAGTTCAGGCGGGAGAGTATAACTGGACTGACACTAAATTATCGGTATGTTTTTCTTTAACTGAAATGCTTTTCTCCTAGGTGCGCTTATCAAGATCTACATGTGCTGAACATCTACAGGTATATTAGACTATACTTGTGAATGACTGTCTGAAGGTAAACTTTGCTCTGAACTGTGAGGCTGTCACATTGTTTCCTCATCCTTCAGGGCATATAATTCTTTTCCGGTAAAATGCATATTTCAAAGGTAATGAGACCTTGTCTCCACAAGTCATGATTCAATTCAGAGCTTCCCTTCTTCAATCATTAACCTGTATTCAGGTTTTACAGCCTGCTTTACGCAGATGATAAGTAGACATGTGACCAGAGTCTTCCTTAAAGGCTATATAAACCTTTGAACACTTTTTTTTTTATAAAACAATGTATCATGATGTTTAATGCAACTTTTCAATAGTTTTTTAATCCAAAAAATGTTACTTTTTCAGATACAGCTTCTATGTATCCTGGATACATAGAAGCTGTATCCTGTGCTGAAACCCGAATCCGTCAGGTCAGCGGGACTGACAGCTTCAGCGAAAGCAGGTCATGCGTGTCTCTGACACGCAGGATCCACCTATTGTCGAGTTATGAACTTTGATGTGATCGATAACAGCTGGTTCCTACGCAGGACCCGCTGTCACCGAAGTTGTCAGTCCCATTGACCTGACGGGTTTGGATTTCAGCGCAAGATGCAGCTTCTATATATCCAGGATACATAGAAACTGTATCTCAAAAACAATTTTTTTTTTTTTATAAAAATTTTAAAAAACAAGTTGCATTAAAAATCATGATACATTGTATTATTATTTTTTTTTTTTAAAAAGTGCTCAAAGGTTTACATAGCCTTTTACTCCTTGCTTTTCGCAATGGCAAGTGCAGGAGTTGCCACAATGATTGTACTTGATACAGGATGCAGAAAAAAAAACGAAAATAAATTTCCAAGGAACTCCGACAAAGTTTACAGACTTGCAATAATTGAAAATGTCCCCAAAATTCCCTTTAAGAGAACATATACATCAAAGTACAGTTCATATTAAATGTCCACATTATGCTCACAGAAAAATTGTGCCCACATTGGATCACACAAAAATGCTAATAACACAATTGTGCCAGTACTTAGCAGAATTTACACTAGAAAAATGCCACGTTGCCATTAAATGGCCCCACACAACAGACTACTCACATTTCCCACAGTAGTGACTATTTTTCTGTGTTCACAGTGATGCCCATACAATAGTGCTACACACTAGTGGTAAACTTTTTCTTTTGTGGCCAACAATATTGGTACAATATGCCCATACTATGACGACCAACTATTCAAATGACACTACATAGAGTTCTGCAGATGTACTGTGTACCACCCCTCCAACAGTGCATATATTGTATACAGATTGTATAGAGTACACACATTGCATTACCCCAGTGATATGTATACATAGTGTGGACACACATGAAACTATATATTAAACCTATATATTATATTCAACATAAAGTAGAAATGAGTGCCACTCATTCATCACTTTTCACCTACTGGAACCAGTTTGGAACAATTGAAGATATTGTGGAAGAGACACATGAAATTTAGCCATCCATTGCAGCAACCCATCCTCTATGCAGTGGGGTAGCTATAGGGGGTGCAGAGGTAGTGGTCGCTCCTGGTCCCCAGTTCTTAAGGGGGCCCATAGGCCCCTCTGCCACGTAAGAATACACCAGTATCATAAATGGCACATGGTGGGGGGCCCTTTTACAGATTTTGTATTGGGACCCAAAAGCTTCAAGTTGTGTCTCTGCCTATATGATCTACTAACTGGTCTACTGGTTAATTTGATGGCAGCAATCTGTTGGCTGCCCAGTTTGTCCCAGAGAAACCCAGTCGAGAAGCACTGCTCTACAAGTTTATACATTTTGGAAAAGATTTAAGAAGTGAAAACCCATTGTATGACTTTTAATAGCTTTCCATAAAACTAATTATACACAAACTAATCATCCATAACAGAACTCATTAGTAACTATATTATGGAATTGAAAACACATATCACATCACAGAAATACTGTAACCCAAAATGAAATTGTAATTTAAAGGAAACATTTTAAATGTATCTTCTTATTATGGACATGTTGCATGATAGAATCTGAACTTCATCATTTGAGCTTTAAGGTAATTTCCAATACACTTTTAGTGCCCCCAGCACTGCCCCCTGTTTATCCTGAGGACAGTAAATACATTATCTATGAAGGTATCTCTATCTCTGAGGCAGAGATGAAAGATCAAAAGTGCACCATGTTAGTCACCCCAGTGGCTGAGTCAGAATTCTTGTAGCACCTCTCATGGACCAGGGGCTGAGAGGGGGCAGGGGCTCTGTGTAAAGCCGTGACTGTGTGCCCCTTACAGCTCCATGCTTGTGGATTTAAGGGTATGTTCACACGGCCTATTTACGGATGTAATTCGGGCGTTTTTGCCCCAAATTACGTCCGAAAATAGCGCCTCGATAGCGCTGACAAACATCTGCCCATTGAAAGCAATGGGCAGACATTTGTCTGTTCACACGAGGCGTATATTTACGCGCCGCTGTCAAATTACGGCGCGTAAATAGACGCCCGCGTCAAAGAAGTGACCTGTCACTTCTTTGGCCGTAATTGGAGCCGTTATTCATTGACTTCAATGAATAGCAGCGCCAATTACATCCGTAATTGACGCGGCGTTCAAGCGCCTGCACATGCCATTACGGCTGAAATTACGGGGATGTTTTCAGGCTGAAACATCCCCGTAATTTCAGCCGTAACGGACGCCCTCGTGTGAACATACCCTAAGGATGACACAGATCTAGCTTTAGGCCTTATTTTTGCGGATAAATTGCGGACCCATTCATTTCTATGGCCCCATGCACACGACTGTAATCTTCATGGATCCGTGTAGGGGCCGCAAAAACTCAGGACAAGTAATTTTTACAGTCCAGTTTTGCAGCTTCACAAACTGATGACATCATTTTTATTTTGTTGTGGATTAGTCAATCCTTATGACACATGGATGCACAACAAAAGTTTTTTGGCGGACAAATGGACCACAATGGATCCGCGGACAAATGGACCACAACGGATCCGAGGCCCGTTGTAAATAGGGCAATGATGAGCTGATGAACGTACAAATGCTCGTTCATCGACTGATTGTATAGTTTGTGTAAATAGGGAGACGTGCTGCCGACATGATAGAAATGCATAGGGACTAGCGATCGGAGTAACAAGCGCTCGTCCCTATACTAGCTCCTTGTGAAAGAAGCAAACGAGCGCCGATCCATGAGCTGTCTCGTTGATCAGCGCACGTTGTACCGACCAAAATGGGCCGGTGTAAAAGGACCTTTAGTATGTTACCTTCTTACCATACTCGTTGAGTATCAATGCTGCAACGTCCAGATGGAAGCAGGAGGATCTGAAGGCCGCTCACCCAAGGCTATAACAGAGCCACCAGACGGGAGCAGAGCTACAGCTGTAGAAACCATAAGGCTGGATTCACACGAGCATGTTCGGTCCGTAAAGGATGGAACGTATTTCGGCCACAAGTCCCGGACCGAACACAGTGCAGGGAGCCGGGCTCCTAGCATCATAGTTATGTACGACGCTAGGAGTCCCTGCCTCTCTGCAGGACAACTGTCCCGAACATGCTCGTTTGAACCCAGCCTCACAGCTCAAAGCCTGAAGGTATAGTATCTGGACACACCAGTGAACTATATACTACAACTCCTTGCTGTTCTAAATCATTTGAGTACTAAAGGCCCCATCCTGCAGATGTAGATGGTCGGCAGAGGTATTACTGGTGTTCAAATAATCCTCTCCTGTCTTCCCCCAACACCAAGAAGATGTACGCTGCTATCTTATAAATCATATTTTGGCAAAAAAATAATTCAATTGTTAGAAAAATAAGAGATCTAGAAAAAATAACAACACAATTGTTTCTTAAATTTGTTGTCAATTTGACTTTTTTCAAGGACACACAAGAAAGAAACTCAAACTTGGTCAAGCATTTAGTGGTGTAAGATAATAATAGATAAACACTATTGCTTATTGCACATCACTGATGTATGAGCGTGATCTCACAGTAAATACATATTATTCTTGCATTGTTTTAATCACAATACATTTCAAGGAATCACAAGCACCTCCATGTTGTGTATACAGCAAACGGTATGAGTCACAAATTCATCTACCAAACACAGGCTCCATAAGGGAACCTGTCACCTGTTGAAAATCTATGGGCAGCATTTTAAAGAGCAGGAGTTGCTGAGAAGACTAGTATAAATATATTTTTGGAGCAAAAGATTCAGTTTAACTTGTCATTTATTCATTTAAACCTCTGCTCATTCTTAGGAGTCCAGTGGGCGGTCCTACTCAGTGATTGACAGCCTTCCTTCTATGAGTATGACTCCTAAGGCAAGAATAAGCACAGGTTTAAATGTATAAATTACAACTTATACTGAATTTATTGCAACAAAAAAAATACACTATTTGGACAAAAGTAATGGGACACACCTCTTAATTATCGAATTCAGGTGTTTCATTCAGCCTCATTGCCACAGGTGTATATAATCCAGCACCTAGCCATGCAGTCTGCCTTTACAAGAATTTGTGAAAGAATGAGTCGTTCTAGAGCTCACCGAATTCCAGTATGGTAATGTAATAGGACGCCGCTGCTGCAACAAGTCAGTCCTGAAATGTCTTCCCTCCTAGATATTTCACTGTGAGTGGTATTATTGCAATGTGGAAGCATTTAAGAACCACAGCAACTCCGCCACGAAATGCAGACCACATAAAGTTACACAGCGGGGTCGCCGAGTGCTGATCCAGTAGCCTTTAGGCGCCGGAAACTATGCGGTGGTCGGTATCGGAAGCAGATGGGTCCAGTCACTGTATAGCAGCCGTGCTGGGTTATTGCAGCTCTGCTCCTATTCACTTGTACTTATTCTCAGTACTGCAGCATGGCTGCTATAAAGTGATCAGAGTCATCTGCTTCCGGCACCAACCACTGCATAGCTTACGGCACCCAGAACAGCTGATCGGTGCGGGTTCAGGGTGTCGGACCCCCACCGATCATATACTGATGACCCGGTGCCTGTTCCGGTAGCCTCCATGCATCGGA